>NW_026968415.1:84240-96000 GCF_028390025.1 Pseudophryne corroboree
GAGCAGTGCTCTGCCTGGGCATAAGCCAGTGCCTGAGATAAGGAGCTGGTGTATTTACTATTTATATGCTCCCCCCTGGTACCAGTACAAGCTTTGTAGCAGGGTCTGTGAGGAGCAGCGCTCTGCTGGACATAAGCCAGTGCCTGAGATAAAGGAGCTGGTGTATTTACTATTTATATGCTCCCCCTGGTACCAGTACAGGCTGTGTAGCAGGGTCTGTGGAGGAGCAGTGCTCTGCTGGGACATAAGCCAGTGCCTGAGATAAAGGAGCTGGTGTATTTACTATTTATATGCTCCCCCTGGTACCAGTACAGGCTGTGTAGCAGGGTCTGTGGAGGAGCAGTGCTCTGCTGGGCATAAGCCAGTGCCTGAGATAAAGGAGCTGGTGTATTTACTATTTATATGCTCCCCCTGGTACCAGTACAGGCTGTGTAGCAGGGTCTGTGGAGGAGCAGTGCTCTGCTGGGCATAAGCCAGTGCCTGAGATAAAGGAGCTGGTGTATTTACTATTTATATGCTCCCCCTGGTACCAGTACAAGGCTGTGTAGCAGGGTCTGTGGAGGAGCAGTGCTCTGCTGGACATAAGCCAGTGCCTGAGATAAAGGAGCTGGTGTATTTACTATTTATATGCTCCCCCTTGGTACCAGTACAAGGCTGTGTAGCAGGGTCTGTGGAGGAGCAGTGCTCTGCTGGGCATAAGCCAGTGCCTGAGATAAAGGAGCTGGTGTATTTACTATTTATATGCTCCCCCCTGGTACCAGTACAAGGCTGTGTAGCAGGGTCTGTGGAGGAGCAGTGCTCTGCTGGGCATAAGCCAGTGCCTGAGATAAAGGAGCTGGTGTATTTACTATTTATATGCTCCCCCCTGGTACCAGTACAAGGCTGTGTAGCAGGGTCTGTGGAGGAGCAGTGCTCTGCTGGGCATAAGCCAGTGCCTGAGATAAAGGAGCTGGTGTATTTACTATTTATATGCTCCCCCCTGGTACCAGTACAAGGCTGTGTAGCAGGGTCTGTGGAGGAGCAGTGCTCTGCTGGACATAAGCCAGTGCCTGAGATAAAGGAGCTGGTGTATTTACTATTTATATGCTCCCCCCTGGTACCAGTACAAGGCTGTGTAGCAGGGTCTGTGGAGGAGCAGTGCTCTGCTGGGCATAAGCCAGTGCCTGAGATAAAGGAGCTGGTGTATTTACTATTTATATGCTCCCCCTGGTACCAGTACAAGGCTGTGTAGCAGGGTCTGTGGAGGAGCAGTGCTCTGCTGGGCATAAAGCCAGTGCCTGAGATAAAGGAGCTGGTGTATTTACTATTTATATGCTCCCCCTTGGTACCAGTACAAGGCTGTGTAGCAGGGTCTGTGGAGGAGCAGCGCTCTGCTGGGCATAAGCCAGTGCCTGAGATAAAGGAGCTGGTGTATTTACTATTTATATGCTCCCCCTTGGTACCAGTACAAGGCTGTGTAGCAGGGTCTGTGGAGGAGCAGCGCTCTGCTGGACATAAGCCAGTGCCTGAGATAAAGGAGCTGGTGTATTTACTATTTATATGCTCCCCCTGGTACCAGTACAGGCTGTGTAGCAGGGTCTGTGGAGGAGCAGTGCTCTGCTGGGACATAAGCCAGTGCCTGAGATAAAGGAGCTGGTGTATTTACTATTTATATGCTCCCCCCTGGTACCAGTACAAGGCTGTGTAGCAGGGTCTGTGGAGGAGCAGTGCTCTGCTGGGCATAAACCAGTGCCTGAGATAAAGGAGCTGGTGTATTTACTATTTATATGCTCCCCCTGGTAACAGTACAAGGCTGTGTAGCAGGGTCTGTGGAGGAGCAGCGCTCTGCTGGGCATAAGCCAGTGCCTGAGATAAAGGAGCTGGTGTATTTACTATTTATATGCTCCCCTTGGTAACAGTACAAGGCTGTGTAGCAGGGTCTGGGGAGGAGCAGCGCTCTGCTGGACATAAGCCAGTGCCTGAGATAAAGGAGCTGGTGTATTTACTATTTATATGCTCCCCCTGGTACCAGTACAGGCTGTGTAGCAGGGTCTGTGGAGGAGCAGTGCTCTGCTGGACATAAGCCAGTGCCTGAGATAAAGGAGCTGGTGTATTTACTATTTATATGCTCCCCCCTGGTACCAGTACAGGCTGTGTAGCAGGGTCTGGGGAGGAGCAGTGCTCTGCTGGGCATAAGCCAGTGCCTGAGATAAAGGAGCTGGTGTATTTACTATTTATATGCTCCCCCCTGGTACCAGTACAGGCTGTGTAGCAGGGTCTGTGGAGGAGCAGTGCTCTGCTGGGCATAAGCCAGTGCCTGAGATAAAGGAGCTGGTGTATTTACTATTTATATGCTCCCCCTGGTACCAGTACAGGCTGTGTAGCAGGGTCTGTGGAGGAGCAGTGCTCTGCTGGGCATAAGCCAGTGCCTGAGATAAAGGAGCTGGTGTATTTACTATTTATATGCTCCCCCCTGGTACCAGTACAAGGCTGTGTAGCAGGGTCTGTGGAGGAGCAGTGCTCTGCTGGGCATAAGCCAGTGCCTGAGATAAAGGAGCTGGTGTATTTACTATTTATATGCTCCCCCCTGGTACCAGTACAGGCTGTGTAGCAGGGTCTGTGGAGGAGCAGTGCTCTGCTGGGCATAAGCCAGTGCCTGAGATAAAGGAGCTGGTGTATTTACTATTTATATGCTCCCCCCTTGGTACCAGTACAAGGCTGTGTAGCAGGGTCTGTGGAGGAGCAGTGCTCTGCTGGACATAAGCCAGTGCCTGAGATAAAGGAGCTGGTGTATTTACTATTTATATGCTCCCCCCTGGTACCAGTACAGGCTGTGTAGCAGGGTCTGTGGAGGAGCAGTGCTCTGCTGTGCATAAGCCAGTGCCTGAGATAAAGGAGCTGGTGTATTTACTATTTATATGCTCCCCCTTGGTACCAGTACAGGCTGTGTAGCAGGGTCTGTGGAGGAGCAGTGCTCTGCTGGGCATAAGCAAGTGCCTGAGATAAAGGAGCTGGTGTATTTACTATTTATATGCTCCCCTTGGTACCAGTACAGGCTGTGTAGCAGGGTCTGTGGAGGAGCAGTGCTCTGCTGGGCATAAGCCAGTGCCTGAGATAAAGGAGCTGGTGTATTTACTATTTATATGCTCCCCCTGGTACCAGTACAAGGCTGTGTAGCAGGGTCTGTGGAGGAGCAGCGCTCTGCTGGGCATAAGCCGATGCCTGAGATAAAGGAGCTGGTGTATTTACTATTTATATGCTCCCCCTGGTACCAGTACAAGGCTGTGTAGCAGGGTCTGTGGAGGAGCAGTGCTCTGCTGGGCATAAGCCAGTGCCTGAGATAAAGGAGCTGGTGTATTTACTATTTATATGCTCCCCCCTGGTACCAGTACAGGGCTGTGTAGCAGGGTCTGGGAGGAGCAGTGCTCTGCTGGGCATAAGCCAGTGCCTGAGATAAAGGAGCTGGTGTATTTACTATATATATGCTCCCCCCTGGTACCAGTACAAGGCTGTGTAGCAGGGTCTGTGGAGGAGCAGTGCTCTGCTGGACATAAGCCAGTGCCTGAGATAAAGGAGCTGGTGTATTTACTATTTATATGCTCCCCCTGGTACCAGTACAGGCTGTGTAGCAGGGTCTGGGGAGGAGCAGTGCTCTGCTGGGCATAAGCCAGTGCCTGAGATAAAGGAGCTGGTGTATTTACTATTTATATGCTCCCCCTGGTACCAGTACAAGGCTGTGTAGCAGGGTCTGTGGAGGAGCAGTGCTCTGCTGGGCATAAGCCAGTGCCTGAGATAAAGGAGCTGGTGTATTTACTATTTATATGCTCCCCCCTGGTACCAGTACAAGGCTGTGTAGCAGGGTCTGTGGAGGAGCAGTGCTCTGCTGGACATAAGCCAGTGCCTGAGATAAAGGAGCTGGTGTATTTACTATTTATATGCTCCCCCCTGGTACCAGTACAGGCTGTGTAGCAGGGTCTGGGGAGGAGCAGTGCTCTGCTGGGCATAAGCCAGTACCTGAGATAAAGGAGCTGGTGTATTTACTATTTATATGCTCCCCCTGGTACCAGTACAAGGCTGTGTAGCAGGGTCTGTGGAGGAGCAGTGCTCTGCTGGGCATAAGCCAGTGCCTGAGATAAAGGAGCTGGTGTATTTACTATTTATATGCTCCCCCCTGGTACCAGTACAAGGCTGTGTAGCAGGGTCTGTGGAGGAGCAGCGCTCTGCTGGGCATAAGCCAGTGCCTGAGATAAAGGAGCTGGTGTATTTACTATTTATATGCTCCCCCCTGGTACCAGTACAAGGCTGTGTAGCAGGGTCTGGGGAGGAGCAGTGCTCTGCTGGGCATAAGCAAGTGCCTGAGATAAAGGAGCTGGTGTATTTACTATTTATATGCTCCCCCTTGGTACCAGTACAAGGCTGTGTAGCAGAGTCTGGGGAGGAGCAGCGCTCTGCTGGGCATAAGGCAGTGCCTGAGATAAAGGAGCTGGTGTATTTACTATTTATATGCTCCCCCCTGGTACCAGTACAGGCTGTGTAGCAGGGTCTGTGGAGGAGCAGTGCTCTGCTGGGCATAAGCCAGTGCCTGAGATAAAGGAGCTGGTGTATTTACTATTTATATGCTCCCCCTGGTACCAGTACAAGGCTGTGTAGCAGGGTCTGTGGAGGAGCAGTGCTCTGCTGGACATAAGCCAGTGCCTGAGATAAAGGAGCTGGTGTATTTACTATTTATATGCTCCCCCCTGGTACCAGTACAAGGCTGTGTAGCAGACTCTGTGGAGGAGCAGTGCACTGCTGGGCATAAGCCAGTGCCTGAGATAAAGGAGCTGGTGTATTTACTATTTATATGCTCCCCCTGGTACCAGTACAAGGCTGTGTAGCAGGGTCTGTGGAGGAGCAGTGCTCTGCTGGGCATAAGCCAGTGCCTGAGATAAAGGAGCTGGTGTATTTACTATTTATATGCTCCCCCTGGTACCAGTACAGGCTGTGTAGCAGGGTCTGTGGAGGAGCAGTGCTCTGCTGGGCATAAGCCAGTGCCTGAGATAAAGGAGCTGGTGTATTTACTATTTATATGCTCCCCCCTGGTACCAGTACAAGGCTGTGTAGCAGGGTCTGTGGAGGAGCAGTGCTCTGCTGGGCATAAGCCAGTGCCTGAGATAAAGGAGCTGGTGTATTTACTATTTATATGCTCCCCCCTGGTACCAGTACAGGCTGTGTAGCAGGGTCTGTGGAGGAGCAGTGCTCTGCTGGGCATAAGCCAGTGCCTGAGATAAAGGAGCTGGTGTATTTACTATTTATATGCTCCCCCTGGTACCAGTACAGGCTGTGTAGCAGGGTCTGTGGAGGAGCAGTGCTCTGCTGGGCATAAGCCAGTGCCTGAGATAAAGGAGCTGGTGTATTTACTATTTATATGCTCCCCCCTGGTACCAGTACAAGGCTGTGTAGCAGGGTCTGTGGAGGAGCAGCTGCTCTGCTGGGCATAAGCCAGTGCCTGAGATAAAGGAGCTGGTGTATTTACTATTTATATGCTCCCCCCTGGTACCAGTACAGGCTGTGTAGCAGGGTCTGGGGAGGAGCAGTGCTCTGCTGGGCATAAGCCAGTGCCTGAGATAAAGGAGCTGGTGTATTTACTATTTATATGCTCCCCCCTGGTACCAGTACAGGCTGTGTAGCAGGGTCTGTGGAGGAGCAGTGCTCTGCTGGGCATAAGCCAGTGCCTGAGATAAAGGAGCTGGTGTATTTACTATTTATATGCTCCCCCCTGGTACCAGTACAAGGCTGTGTAGCAGGGTCTGTGGAGGAGCAGTGCTCTGCTGGGCATAAGCCAGTGCCTGAGATAAAGGAGCTGGTGTATTTACTATTTATATGCTCCCCCTGGTACCAGTACAGGCTGTGTAGCAGGGTCTGTGGAGGAGCAGTGCTCTGCTGGGCATAAGCCAGTGCCTGAGATAAAGGAGCTGGTGTATTTACTATTTATATGCTCCCCCCTGGTACCAGTACAAGGCTGTGTAGCAGGGTCTGTGGAGGAGCAGTGCTCTGCTGGGCATAAGCCAGTGCCTGAGATAAAGGAGCTGGTGTATTTACTATTTATATGCTACCCCCTGGTACCAGTACAAGGCTGTGTAGCAGGGTCTGTGGAGGAGCAGTGCTCTGCTGGGCATAAGCCAGTGCCTGAGATAAAGGAGCTGGTGTATTTACTATTTATATGCTCCCCCCTGGTACCAGTACAAGGCTGTGTAGCAGGGTCTGTGGAGGAGCAGTGCTCTGCTGGAGCATAAGCCAGTGCCTGAGATAAAGGAGCTGGTGTATTTACTATTTATATGCTCCCCCCTGGTACCAGTACAAGGCTGTGTAGCAGGGTCTGTGGAGGAGCAGTGCTCTGCTGGGCATAAGCCAGTGCCTGAGATAAAGGAGCTGGTGTATTTACTATTTATATGCTCCCCCCTGGTACCAGTACAAGGCTGTGTAGCAGGGTCTGTGGAGGAGCAGTGCTCTGCTGGGCATAAGCCAGTGCCTGAGATAAAGGAGCTGGTGTATTTACTATTTATATGCTCCCCCTGGTACCAGTACAAGGCTGTGTAGCAGGGTCTGTGGAGGAGCAGTGCTCTGCTGGGCATAAGCCAGTGCCTGAGATAAAGGAGCTGGTGTATTTACTATTTATATGCTCCCCCTGGTACCAGTACAGGCTGTGTAGCAGGGTCTGTGGAGGAGCAGTGCTCTGCTGGGCATAAGCCAGTGCCTGAGATAAAGGAGCTGTGTATTTACTATTTATATGCTCCCCCCTGGTACCAGTACAAGGCTGTGTAGCAGGGTCTGTGGAGGAGCAGTGCTCTGCTGGGCATAAGCCAGTGCCTGAGATAAAGGAGCTGGTGTATTTACTATTTATATGCTCCCCCTGGTACCAGTACAAGGCTGTGTAGCAGGGTCTGTGGAGGAGCAGTGCTCTGCTGGGCATAAGCCAGTGCCTGAGATAAAGGAGCTGGTGTATTTACTATTTATATGCTCCCCCTGGTACCAGTACAAGGCTGTGTAGCAGGGTCTGTGGAGGAGCAGCTGCTCTGCTGGGCATAAGCCAGTGCCTGAGATAAAGGAGCTGGTGTATTTACTATTTATATGCTCCCCCTGGTACCAGTACAGGCTGTGTAGCAGGGTCTGTGGAGGAGCAGTGCTCTGCTGGGCATAAGCCAGTGCCTGAGATAAAGGAGCTGGTGTATTTACTATTTATATGCTCCCCCTTGGTATCAGTACAAGGCTGTGTAGCAGGGTCTGTGGAGGAGCAGTGCTCTGCTGGGCATAAGCCAGTGCCTGAGATAAAGGAGCTGGTGTATTTACTATTTATATGCTCCCCCTGGTACCAGTACAGGCTGTGTAGCAGGGTCTGTGGAGGAGCAGTGCTCTGCTGGGCATAAGCCAGTGCCTGAGATAAAGGAGCTGGTGTATTTACTATTTATATGCTCCCCCTGGTACCAGTACAGGCTGTGTAGCAGGGTCTGTGGAGGAGCAGTGCTCTGCTGGGCATAAGCCAGTGCCTGAGATAAAGGAGCTGGTGTATTTACTATTTATATGCTCCCCCTGGTACCAGTACAGGCTGTGTAGCAGGGTCTGTGGAGGAGCAGTGCTCTGCTGGGCATAAGCCAGTGCCTGAGATAAAGGAGCTGGTGTATTTACTATTTATATGCTCCCCCCTTGGTATCAGTACAAGGCTGTGTAGCAGGGTCTGTGGAGGAGCAGTGCTCTGCTGGGCATAAGCCAGTGCCTGAGATAAAGGAGCTGGCTGTATTTACTATTTATATGCTCCCCCTGGTACCAGTACAGGCTGTGTAGCAGGGTCTGTGGAGGAGCAGTGCTCTGCTGGGCATAAGCCAGTGCCTGAGATAAAGGAGCTGGTGTATTTACTATTTATATGCTCCCCCCTGGTACCAGTACAAGGCTGTGTAGCAGGGTCTGTGGAGGAGCAGTGCTCTGCTGGGCATAAGCCAGTGCCTGAGATAAAGGAGCTGGTGTATTTACTATTTATATGCTCCCCCCTGGTACCAGTACAGGCTGTGTAGCAGGGTCTGTGGAGGAGCAGTGCTCTGCTGGGCATAAGCCAGTGCCTGAGATAAAGGAGCTGGCGTATTTACTATTTATATGCTCCCCCCTGGTACCAGTACAAGGCTGTGTAGCAGGGTCTGTGGAGGAGCAGTGCTCTGCTGGGCATAAGCCAGTGCCTGAGATAAAGGAGCTGGTGTATTTACTATTTATATGCTCCCCCCTGGTACCAGTACAAGGCTGTGTAGCAGGGTCTGTGGAGGAGCAGTGCTCTGCTGGGCATAAGCCAGTGCCTGAGATAAAGGAGCTGGCGTATTTACTATTTATATGCTTCCCTTGGTACCAGTACAAGGCAAGTGTAGCAGGGTCTGTGGAGGAGCAGTGCTCTGCTGGGCATAAGCCAGTGCCTGAGATAAAGGAGCTGGTGTATTTACTATTTATATGCTCCCCCTTGGTACCAGTACAAGGCTGTGTAGCAGGGTCTGTGGAGGAGCAGTGCTCTGCTGGGCATAAGCCAGTGCCTGAGATAAAGGAGCTGGTGTATTTACTATTTATATGCTCCCCCTGGTACCAGTACAAGGCTGTGTAGCAGGGTCTGTGGAGGAGCAGTGCTCTGCTGGGCATAAGCCAGTGCCTGAGATAAAGGAGCTGGTGTATTTACTATTTATATGCTCCCCCTGGTACCAGTACAAGGCTGTGTAGCAGGGTCTGTGGAGGAGCAGTGCTCTGCTGGGCATAAGCCAGTGCCTGAGATAAAGGAGCTGGTGTATTTACTATTTATATGCTCCCCCTGGTACCAGTACAGGCTGTGTAGCAGGGTCTGTGGAGGAGCAGTGCTCTGCTGGGCATAAGCCAGTGCCTGAGATAAAGGAGCTGGCGTATTTACTATTTATATGCTCCCCCCTGGTACCAGTACAAGGCTGTGTAGCAGGGTCTGTGGAGGAGCAGTGCTCTGCTGGGCATAAGCCAGTGCCTGAGATAAAGGAGCTGGTGTATTTACTATTTATATGCTCCCCCTTGGTACCAGTACAAGGCTGTGTAGCAGGGTCTGTGGAGGAGCAGTGCTCTGCTGGGCATAAGCCAGTGCCTGAGATAAAGGAGCTGGCTGTATTTACTATTTATATGCTCCCCCCTGGTACCAGTACAGGCTGTGTAGCAGGGTCTGTGGAGGAGCAGTGCTCTGTGGGCATAAGCCAGTGCCTGAGATAAAGGAGCTGGTGTATTTACTATTTATATGCTCCCCCTTGGTACCAGTACAAGGCTGTGTAGCAGGGTCTGTGGAGGAGCAGTGCTCTGCTGGGCATAAGCCAGTGCCTGAGATAAAGGAGCTGGTGTATTTACTATTTATATGCTCCCCCCTGGTACCAGTACAAGGCTGTGTAGCAGGGTCTGTGGAGGAGCAGTGCTCTGCTGGGCATAAGCCAGCTGCCTGAGATAAAGGAGCTGGCGTATTTACTATTTATATGCTCCCCCCCTGGTACCAGTACAAGGCTGTGTAGCAGGGTCTGTGGAGGAGCAGTGCTCTGCTGGGCATAAGCCAGTGCCTGAGATAAAGGAGCTGGTGTATTTACTATTTATATGCTCCCCCTGGTACCAGTACAAGGCTGTGTAGCAGGGTCTGTGGAGGAGCAGTGCTCTGCTGGGCATAAGCCAGTGCCTGAGATAAAGGAGCTGGTGTATTTACTATTTATATGCTCCCCCTTGGTACCAGTACAGGCTGTGTAGCAGGGTCTGTGGAGGAGCAGTGCTCTGCTGGGCATAAGCCAGTGCCTGAGATAAAGGAGCTGGTGTATTTACTATTTATATGCTCCCCCCTGGTACCAGTACAAGGCTGTGTAGCAGGGTCTGTGGAGGAGCAGTGCTCTGCTGGGCATAAGCCAGTGCCTGAGATAAAGGAGCTGGTGTATTTACTATTTATATGCTCCCCCTGGTACCAGTACAGGCTGTGTAGCAGGGTCTGTGGAGGAGCAGTGCTCTGCTGGGCATAAGCCAGTGCCTGAGATAAAGGAGCTGGTGTATTTACTATTTATATGCTCCCCCTGGTACCAGTACAGGCTGTGTAGCAGGGTCTGTGGAGGAGCAGTGCTCTGCTGGGCATAAGCCAGTGCCTGAGATAAAGGAGCTGGTGTATTTACTATTTATATGCTCCCCCCTGGTACCAGTACAAGGCTGTGTAGCAGGGTCTGTGGAGGAGCAGTGCTCTGCTGGGCATAAGCCAGTGCCTGAGATAAAGGAGCTGGTGTATTTACTATTTATATGCTCCCCCCTGGTACCAGTACAAGGCTGTGTAGCAGGGTCTGTGGAGGAGCAGTGCTCTGCTGGGCATAAGCCAGTGCCTGAGATAAAGGAGCTGGCTGTATTTACTATTTATATGCTCCCCCTTGGTACCAGTACAAGGCATGTGTAGCAGGGTCTGTGGAGGAGCAGTGCTCTGCTGGGCATAAGCCAGTGCCTGAGATAAAGGAGCTGGTGTATTTACTATTTATATGCTCCCCCTTGGTACCAGTACAAGGGCTGTGTAGCAGGGTCTGTGGAGGAGCAGTGCTCTGCTGGGCATAAGCCAGTGCCTGAGATAAAGGAGCTGGTGTATTTACTATTTATATGCTCCCCCCTGGTACCAGTACAGGCTGTGTAGCAGGGTCTGTGGAGGAGCAGTGCTCTGCTGGGCATAAGCCAGTGCCTGAGATAAAGGAGCTGGTGTATTTACTATTTATATGCTCCCCCTGGTACCAGTACAGGCTGTGTAGCAGGGTCTGTGGAGGAGCAGTGCTCTGCTGGGCATAAGCCAGTGCCTGAGATAAAGGAGCTGGTGTATTTACTATTTATATGCTCCCCCTGGTACCAGTACAGGCTGTGTAGCAGGGTCTGTGGAGGAGCAGTGCTCTGCTGGGCATAAGCCAGTGCCTGAGATAAAGGAGCTGGTGTATTTACTATTTATATGCTCCCCCTGGTACCAGTACAGGCTGTGTAGCAGGGTCTGTGGAGGAGCAGCTGCTCTGCTGGGCATAAGCCAGTGCCTGAGATAAAGGAGCTGGTGTATTTACTATTTATATGCTCCCCCTGGTACCAGTACAAGGCTGTGTAGCAGGGTCTGTGGAGGAGCAGTGCTCTGCTGGGCATAAGCCAGTGCCTGAGATAAAGGAGCTGGCTGTATTTACTATTTATATGCTCCCCCCTGGTACCAGTACAGGCTGTGTAGCAGGGTCTGTGGAGGAGCAGTGCTCTGCTGGGCATAAGCCAGTGCCTGAGATAAAGGAGCTGGTGTATTTACTATTTATATGGCTCCCCCTGGTACCAGTACAGGCTGTGTAGCAGGGTCTGTGGAGGAGCAGTGCTCTGCTGGGCATAAGCCAGTGCCTGAGATAAAGGAGCTGGTGTATTTACTATTTATATGCTCCCCCCTGGTACCAGTACCAGGCTGTGTAGCAGGGTCTGTGGAGGAGCAGTGCTCTGCTGGGCATAAGCCAGTGCCTGAGATAAAGGAGCTGGTGTATTTACTATTTATATGCTCCCCCTGGTACCAGTACAGGCTGTGTAGCAGGGTCTGTGGAGGAGCAGTGCTCTGCTGGGCATAAGCCAGTGCCTGAGATAAAGGAGCTGGTGTATTTACTATTTATATGCTCCCCCTGGTACCAGTACAGGCTGTGTAGCAGGGTCTGTGGAGGAGCAGTGCTCTGCTGGGCATAAGCCAGTGCCTGAGATAAAGGAGCTGGTGTATTTACTATTTATATGCTCCCCCTGGTACCAGTACAG
>NW_026968416.1:0-96000 GCF_028390025.1 Pseudophryne corroboree
AAAAGCTGTCTTGTACCTTTGCATTTTTCTCCCAAACGAAGGAAACTAGAAAGAAAATTTTAAAGCCTCCTGTTAGGCCATCATCTACACGACATAGCCCTGAATTTTCCAATGCGCAGCTCTTTGCAAAAGAGAGATATTGGCAAGGAAAAGCTGTCTTGTACCATTGCATTTTTCTCCCAAACGAAGGACACTAGAAAGAAAATTTTAAAGCCTCCTGTTAGGCCATCATCTACACGACATAGCCCTGAATTTTCCAATGCGCAGCTCTTTGCAAAAGAGATATATTGGCAAGGAAAAGCTGTCTTGTACCTTTGCATTTTTCTCCCAAACGAAGGAAACTAGAAAGAAAATTTTAAAGCCTCCTGTTAGGCCATCATCTACACGACATAGCCCTGAATTTTCCAATGCGCAGCTCTTTGCAAAAGAGAGATATTGGCAAGGAAAAGCTGTCTTGTACCATTGCATTTTTCTCCCAAACGAAGGACACTAGAAAGAACATTTTAAAGCCTCCTGTTAGGCCATCATCTACACGACATAGCCCTGAATTTTCCAATGCGCAGCTCTTTGCAAAAGAGATATATTGGCAAGGAAAAGCTGTCTTGTACCATTGCATTTTTCTCCCAAACGAAGGACACTAGAAAGAACATTTTAAAGCCTCCTGTTAGGCCATCATCTACACGACATAGCCCTGAATTTTCCAATGCGCAGCTCTTTGCAATAGAGAGATATTGGCAAGGAAAAGCTGTCTTGTACCAATGCATTTTTCTCCCAAACGAAGGACACTAGAAAGAAAATTTTAAAGCCTCCTGTTAGGCCATCATCTACACGACATAGCCCTGAATTTTCCAATGCGCAGCTCTTTGCAAAAGAGAGATATTGGCAAGGAAAAGCTGTCTTGTACCATTGCATTTTTCTCCCAAACGAAGGACACTAGAAAGAACATTTTAAAGCCTCCTGTTAGGCCATCATCTACACGACATAGCCCTGAATTTTCCAATGCGCAGCTCTTTGCAATAGAGAGATATTGGCAAGGAAAAGCTGTCTTGTACCATTGCATTTTTCTCCCAAACGAAGGACACTAGAAAGAAAATTTTAAAGCCTCCTGTTAGGCCATCATCTACACGACATAGCCCTGAATTTTCCAATGCGCAGCTCTTTGCAAAAGAGAGATATTGGCAAGGAAAAGCTGTCTTGTACCATTGCATTTTTCTCCCAAACGAAGGACACTAGAAAGAACATTTTAAAGCCTCCTGTTAGGCCATCATCTACACGACATAGCCCTGAATTTTCCAATGCGCAGCTCTTTGCAAAAGAGAGATATTGGCAAGGAAAAGCTGTCTTGTACCATTGCATTTTTCTCCCAAACGAAGGACACTAGAAAGAACATTTTAAAGCCTCCTGTTAGGCCATCATCTACACGACATAGCCCTGAATTTTCCAAAGCGCAGCTCTTTGCAATAGAGAGATATTGGCAAGGAAAAGCTGTCTTGTACCATTGCATTTTTCTCCCAAACGAAGGACACTAGAAAGAAAATTTTAAAGCCTCCTGTTAGGCCATCATCTACACGACATAGCCCTGAATTTTCCAATGCGCAGCTCTTTGCAAAAGAGAGATATTGGCAAGGAAAAGCTGTCTTGTACCTTTGCATTTTTCTCCCAAACGAAGGAAACTAGATAGAAAATTTTAAAGCCTCCTGTTAGGCCATCATCTACACGACATAGCCCTGAATTTTCCAATGCGCAGCTCTTTGCAAAAGAGAGATATTGGCAAGGAAAAGCTGTCTTGTACCATTGCATTTTTCTCCCAAACGAAGGACACTAGAAAGAAAATTTTAAAGCCTCCTGTTAGGCCATCATCTACACGACATAGCCCTGAATTTTCCAATGCGCAGCTCTTTGCAAAAGAGAGATATTGGCAAGGAAAAGCTGTCTTGTACCTTTGCATTTTTCTCCCAAACGAAGGTCACTAGAAAGAAAATTTTAAAGCCTCCTGTTAGGCCATCATCTACACGACATAGCCCTGAATTTTCCAATGCGTAGCTCTTTGCAAAAGAGAGATATTGGCAAGGAAAAGCTATCTTATACCTTTGCATTTTTCTCCCAAACGAAGGACACTAGAAAGAAAATTTTAAAGCCTCCTGTTAGGCCATCATCTACACGACATAGCCCTGAATTTTCCAATGCGCAGCTCTTTGCAAAAGAGAGATATTGGCAAGGAAAAGCTGTCTTGTACCATTGCATTTTTCTCCCAAACGAAGGACACTAGAAAGAACATTTTAAAGCCTGCTGTTAGGCCATCATCTACACGACATAGCCCTGAATTTTCCAATGCGTAGCTCTTTGCAAAAGAGAGATATTGGCAAGGAGAAGCCGTCTTGTACCTTTGCATTTTTCTCCCAAACGAAGGTCACTAGAAAGAAAATTTTAAAGCCTCCTGTTAGGCCATCATCTACACGACATAGCCCTGAATTTTCCAATGCGTAGCTCTTTGCAAAAGAGAGATATTGGCAAGGAAAAGCTGTCTTGTACCTTTGCATTTTTCTCCCAAACGAAGGACACTAGAAAGAAAATTTTAAAGCCTCCTGTTAGGCCATCATCTACACGACATAGCCCTGAATTTTCCAATGCGCAGCTCTTTGCAAAAGAGAGATATTGGCAAGGAAAAGCTGTCTTGTACCATTGCATTTTTCTCCCAAACGAAGGACACTAGAAAGAACATTTTAAAGCCTGCTGTTAGGCCATCATCTACACGACATAGCCCTGAATTTTCCAATGCGCAGCTCTTTGCAAAAGAGAGATATTGGCAAGGAAAAGCTGTCTTGTACCATTGCATTTTTCTCCCAAACGAAGGACACTAGAAAGAAAATTTTAAAGCCTCCTGTTAGGCCATCATCTACACGACATAGCCCTGAATTTTCCAATGCGCAGCTCTTTGCAAAAGAGAGATATTGGCAAGGAAAAGCTGTCTTGTACCATTGCATTTTTCTCCCAAACGAAGGACACTAGAAAGAACATTTTAAAGCCTCCTGTTAGGCCATCATCTACACGACATAGCCCTGAATTTTCCAATGCGCAGCTCTTTGCAAAAGAGAGATATTGGCAAGGAAAAGCTGTCTTGTACCATTGCATTTTTCTCCCAAACGAAGGACACTAGAAAGAACATTTTAAAGCCTCCTGTTAGGCCATCATCTACACGACATAGCCCTGAATTTTCCAATGCGCAGCTCTTTGCAATAGAGAGATATTGGCAAGGAAAAGCTGTCTTGTACCATTGCATTTTTCTCCCAAACGAAGGACACTAGAAAGAAAATTTTAAAGCCTCCTGTTAGGCCATCATCTACACGACATAGCCCTGAATTTTCCAATGCGCAGCTCTTTGCAAAAGAGAGATATTGGCAAGGAAAAGCTGTCTTGTACCTTTGCATTTTTCTCCCAAACGAAGGAAACTAGAAAGAAAATTTTAAAGCCTCCTGTTAGGCCATCATCTACACGACATAGCCCTGAATTTTCCAATGCGCAGCTCTTTGCAAAAGAGAGATATTGGCAAGGAAAAGCTGTCTTGTACCATTGCATTTTTCTCCCAAACGAAGGACACTAGAAAGAAAATTTTAAAGCCTCCTGTTAGGCCATCATCTACACGACATAGCCCTGAATTTTCCAATGCGTAGCTCTTTGCAAAAGAGAGATATTGGCAAGGAAAAGCTGTCTTGTACCTTTGCATTTTTCTCCCAAACGAAGGACGCTAGAAAGAAAATTTTAAAGCCTCCTGTTAGGCCATCATCTACACGACATAGCCCTGAATTTTCCAATGCGCAGCTCTTTGCAATAGAGAGATATTGGCAAGGAAAAGCTGCCTTGTACCTTTGCATTTTTCTCCCAAACGAAGGAAACTAGAAAGAAAATTTTAAAGCCTCCTGTTAGGCCATCATCTACACGACATAGCCCAGAATTTTCCAATGCGCAGCTCTTTGCAAAAGAGAGATATTGGCAAGGAAAAGCTGTCTTGTACCATTGCATTTTTCTCCCAAACGAAGGACACTAGAAAGAAAATTTTAAAGCCTCCTGTTAGGCCATCATCTACACGACATAGCCCTGAATTTTCCAATGCGTAGCTCTTTGCAAAAGAGAGATATTGGCAAGGAGAAGCCGTCTTGTACCTTTGCATTTTTCTCCCAAACGAAGGACGCTAGAAAGAAAATTTTAAAGCCTCCTGTTAGGCCATCATCTACACGACATAGCCCTGAATTTTCCAATGCGCAGCTCTTTGCAAAAGAGAGATATTGGCAAGGAAAAGCTGTCTTGTACCTTTGCATTTTTCTCCCAAACGAAGGTCACTAGAAAGAAAATTTTAAAGCCTCCTGTTAGGCCATCATCTACACGACATAGCTCTGAATTTTCCAATGCGCAGCTCTTTGCAAAAGAGAGATATTGGCAAGGAAAAGCTGTCTTGTACCATTGCATTTTTCTCCCAAACGAAGGACACTAGAAAGAACATTTTAAAGCCTGCTGTTAGGCCATCATCTACACGACATAGCCCTGAATTTTCCAATGCGCAGCTCTTTGCAAAAGAGAGATATTGGCAAGGAAAAGCTGTCTTGTACCTTTGCATTTTTCTCCCAAACGAAGGTCACTAGAAAGAAAATTTTAAAGCCTCCTGTTAGGCCATCATCTACACCACATAGCCCTGAATTTTCCAATGCGTAGCTCTTTGCAAAAGAGAGATATTTACAAGGAAAAGCTGTCTTGTACCTTTGCATTTTTCTCCCAAACGAAGGACACTAGAAAGAAAATTTTAAAGCCTCCTGTTAGGCCATCATCTACACGACATAGCCCTGAATTTTCCAATGCGCAGCTCTTTGCAAAAGAGAGATATTGGCAAGGAAAAGCTGTCTTGTACCATTGCATTTTTCTCCCAAACGAAGGACACTAGAAAGAAAATTTTAAAGCCTCCTGTTAGGCCATCATCTACACGACATAGCCCTGAATTTCCAATGCGCAGCTCTTTGCAAAAGAGAGATATTGGCAAGGAAAAGCTGTCTTGTACCTTTGCATTTTTCTCCCAAACGAAGGAAACTAGAAAGAAAATTTTAAAGCCTCCTGTTAGGCCATCATCTACACGACATAGCCCTGAATTTTCCAATGCGCAGCTCTTTGCAAAAGAGAGATATTGGCAAGGAAAAGCTGTCTTGTACCATTGCATTTTTCTCCCAAACGAAGGACACTAGAAAGAAAATTTTAAAGCCTCCTGTTAGGCCATCATCTACACGACATAGCCCTGAATTTTCCAATGCGCAGCTCTTTGCAAAAGAGAGATATTGGCAAGGAAAAGCTGTCTTGTACCTTTGCATTTTTCTCCCAAACGAAGGTCACTAGAAAGAAAATTTTAAAGCCTCCTGTTAGGCCATCATCTACACGACATAGCCCTGAATTTTCCAATGCGTAGCTCTTTGCAAAAGAGAGATATTGGCAAGGAAAAGCTGTCTTGTACCTTTGCATTTTTCTCCCAAACGAAGGACACTAGAAAGAAAATTTTAAAGCCTCCTGTTAGGCCATCACCTACACGACATAGCCCTGAATTTTCCAATGCGCAGCTCTTTGCAAAAGAGAGATATTGGCAAGGAAAAGCTGTCTTGTACCATTGCATTTTTCTCCCAAACGAAGGACACTAGAAAGAACATTTTAAAGCCTGCTGTTAGGCCATCATCTACACGACATAGCCCTGAATTTTCCAATGCGCAGCTCTTTGCAAAAGAGAGATATTGGCAAGGAAAAGCTGTCTTGTACCATTGCATTTTTCTCCCAAACGAAGGACACTAGAAAGAAAATTTTAAAGCCTCTTGTTAGGCCATCATCTACACGACATAGCCCTGAATTTTCCAATGCGCAGCTCTTTGCAAAAGAGAGATATTGGCAAGGAAAAGCTGTCTTGTACCATTGCATTTTTCTCCCAAACGAAGGACACTAGAAAGAACATTTTAAAGCCTCCTGTTAGGCCATCATCTACACGACATAGCCCTGAATTTTCCAATGCGCAGCTCTTTGCAAAAGAGAGATATTGGCAAGGAAAAGCTGTCTTGTACCATTGCATTTTTCTCCCAAACGAAGGACACTAGAAAGAACATTTTAAAGCCTCCTGTTAGGCCATCATCTACACGACATAGCCCTGAATTTTCCAATGCGCAGCTCTTTGCAATAGAGAGATATTGGCAAGGAAAAGCTGTCTTGTACCATTGCATTTTTCTCCCAAACGGACACTAGAAAGAAAATTTTAAAGCCTCCTGTTAGGCCATCATCTACACGACATAGCCCTGAATTTTCCAATGCGCAGCTCTTTGCAAAAGAGAGATATTGGCAAGGAAAAGCTGTCTTGTACCTTTGCATTTTTCTCCCAAACGAAGGAAACTAGAAAGAAAATTTTAAAGCCTCCTGTTAGGCCATCATCTACACGACATAGCCCTGAATTTTCCAATGCGCAGCTCTTTGCAAAAGAGAGATATTGGCAAGGAAAAGCTGTCTTGTACCATTGCATTTTTCTCCCAAACGAAGGACACTAGAAAGAAAATTTTAAAGCCTCCTGTTAGGCCATCATCTACACGACATAGCCCTGAATTTTCCAATGCGTAGCTCTTTGCAAAAGAGAGATATTGGCAAGGAAAAGCTGTCTTGTACCTTTGCATTTTTCTCCCAAACGAAGGACGCTAGAAAGAAAATTTTAAAGCCTCCTGTTAGGCCATCATCTACACGACATAGCCCTGAATTTTCCAATGCGCAGCTCTTTGCAAAAGAGAGATATTGGCAAGGAAAAGCTGTCTTGTACCTTTGCATTTTTCTCCCAAACGAAGGAAACTAGAAAGAAAATTTTAAAGCCTCCTGTTAGGCCATCATCTACACGACATAGCCCTGAATTTTCCAATGCGCAGCTCTTTGCAAAAGAGAGATATTGGCAAGGAAAAGCTGTCTTGTACCATTGCATTTTTCTCCCAAACGAAGGACACTAGAAAGAAAATTTTAAAGCCTCCTGTTAGGCCATCATCTACACGACATAGCCCTGAATTTTCCAATGCGTAGCTCTTTGCAAAAGAGAGATATTGGCAAGGAGAAGCCGTCTTGTACCTTTGCATTTTTCTCCCAAACGAAGGACGCTAGAAAGAAAATTTTAAAGCCTCCTGTTAGGCCATCATCTACACGACATAGCCCTGAATTTTCCAATGCGCAGCTCTTTGCAAAAGAGAGATATTGGCAAGGAAAAGCTGTCTTGTACCTTTGCATTTTTCTCCCAAACGAAGGTCACTAGAAAGAACATTTTAAAGCCTCCTGTTAGGCCATCATCTACACGACATAGCCCTGAATTTTCCAATGCGCAGCTCTTTGCAAAAGAGAGATATTGGCAAGGAAAAGCTGTCTTGTACCTTTGCATTTTTCTCCCAAACGAAGGAAACTAGAAAGAAAATTTTAAAGCCTCCTGTTAGGCCATCATCTACACGACATAGCCCTGAATTTTCCAATGCGCAGCTCTTTGCAAAAGAGAGATATTGGCAAGGAAAAGCTGTCTTGTACCTTTGCATTTTTCTCCCAAACGAAGGAAACTAGAAAGAAAATTTTAAAGCCTCCTGTTAGGCCATCATCTACACGACATAGCCCTGAATTTTCCAATGCGCAGCTCTTTGCAAAAGAGAGATATTGGCAAGGAAAAGCTGTCTTGTACCATTGCATTTTTCTCCCAAACGAAGGACACTAGAAAGAAAATTTTAAAGCCTCCTGTTAGGCCATCATCTACACGACATAGCCCTGAATTTTCCAATGCGCAGCTCTTTGCAAAAGAGATATATTGGCAAGGAAAAGCTGTCTTGTACCTTTGCATTTTTCTCCCAAACGAAGGAAACTAGAAAGAAAATTTTAAAGCCTCCTGTTAGGCCATCATCTACACGACATAGCCCTGAATTTTCCAATGCGCAGCTCTTTGCAAAAGAGAGATATTGGCAAGGAAAAGCTGTCTTGTACCATTGCATTTTTCTCCCAAACGAAGGACACTAGAAAGAACATTTTAAAGCCTCCTGTTAGGCCATCATCTACACGACATAGCCCTGAATTTTCCAATGCGCAGCTCTTTGCAAAAGAGATATATTGGCAAGGAAAAGCTGTCTTGTACCATTGCATTTTTCTCCCAAACGAAGGACACTAGAAAGAACATTTTAAAGCCTCCTGTTAGGCCATCATCTACACGACATAGCCCTGAATTTTCCAATGCGCAGCTCTTTGCAATAGAGAGATATTGGCAAGGAAAAGCTGTCTTGTACCAATGCATTTTTCTCCCAAACGAAGGACACTAGAAAGAAAATTTTAAAGCCTCCTGTTAGGCCATCATCTACACGACATAGCCCTGAATTTTCCAATGCGCAGCTCTTTGCAAAAGAGAGATATTGGCAAGGAAAAGCTGTCTTGTACCATTGCATTTTTCTCCCAAACGAAGGACACTAGAAAGAACATTTTAAAGCCTCCTGTTAGGCCATCATCTACACGACATAGCCCTGAATTTTCCAATGCGCAGCTCTTTGCAATAGAGAGATATTGGCAAGGAAAAGCTGTCTTGTACCATTGCATTTTTCTCCCAAACGAAGGACACTAGAAAGAAAATTTTAAAGCCTCCTGTTAGGCCATCATCTACACGACATAGCCCTGAATTTTCCAATGCGCAGCTCTTTGCAAAAGAGAGATATTGGCAAGGAAAAGCTGTCTTGTACCATTGCATTTTTCTCCCAAACGAAGGACACTAGAAAGAACATTTTAAAGCCTCCTGTTAGGCCATCATCTACACGACATAGCCCTGAATTTTCCAATGCGCAGCTCTTTGCAAAAGAGAGATATTGGCAAGGAAAAGCTGTCTTGTACCATTGCATTTTTCTCCCAAACGAAGGACACTAGAAAGAACATTTTAAAGCCTCCTGTTAGGCCATCATCTACACGACATAGCCCTGAATTTTCCAAAGCGCAGCTCTTTGCAATAGAGAGATATTGGCAAGGAAAAGCTGTCTTGTACCATTGCATTTTTCTCCCAAACGAAGGACACTAGAAAGAAAATTTTAAAGCCTCCTGTTAGGCCATCATCTACACGACATAGCCCTGAATTTTCCAATGCGCAGCTCTTTGCAAAAGAGAGATATTGGCAAGGAAAAGCTGTCTTGTACCTTTGCATTTTTCTCCCAAACGAAGGAAACTAGATAGAAAATTTTAAAGCCTCCTGTTAGGCCATCATCTACACGACATAGCCCTGAATTTTCCAATGCGCAGCTCTTTGCAAAAGAGAGATATTGGCAAGGAAAAGCTGTCTTGTACCATTGCATTTTTCTCCCAAACGAAGGACACTAGAAAGAAAATTTTAAAGCCTCCTGTTAGGCCATCATCTACACGACATAGCCCTGAATTTTCCAATGCGCAGCTCTTTGCAAAAGAGAGATATTGGCAAGGAAAAGCTGTCTTGTACCTTTGCATTTTTCTCCCAAACGAAGGTCACTAGAAAGAAAATTTTAAAGCCTCCTGTTAGGCCATCATCTACACGACATAGCCCTGAATTTTCCAATGCGTAGCTCTTTGCAAAAGAGAGATATTGGCAAGGAAAAGCTATCTTATACCTTTGCATTTTTCTCCCAAACGAAGGACACTAGAAAGAAAATTTTAAAGCCTCCTGTTAGGCCATCATCTACACGACATAGCCCTGAATTTTCCAATGCGCAGCTCTTTGCAAAAGAGAGATATTGGCAAGGAAAAGCTGTCTTGTACCATTGCATTTTTCTCCCAAACGAAGGACACTAGAAAGAACATTTTAAAGCCTGCTGTTAGGCCATCATCTACACGACATAGCCCTGAATTTTCCAATGCGTAGCTCTTTGCAAAAGAGAGATATTGGCAAGGAGAAGCCGTCTTGTACCTTTGCATTTTTCTCCCAAACGAAGGTCACTAGAAAGAAAATTTTAAAGCCTCCTGTTAGGCCATCATCTACACGACATAGCCCTGAATTTTCCAATGCGTAGCTCTTTGCAAAAGAGAGATATTGGCAAGGAAAAGCTGTCTTGTACCTTTGCATTTTTCTCCCAAACGAAGGACACTAGAAAGAAAATTTTAAAGCCTCCTGTTAGGCCATCATCTACACGACATAGCCCTGAATTTTCCAATGCGCAGCTCTTTGCAAAAGAGAGATATTGGCAAGGAAAAGCTGTCTTGTACCATTGCATTTTTCTCCCAAACGAAGGACACTAGAAAGAACATTTTAAAGCCTGCTGTTAGGCCATCATCTACACGACATAGCCCTGAATTTTCCAATGCGCAGCTCTTTGCAAAAGAGAGATATTGGCAAGGAAAAGCTGTCTTGTACCATTGCATTTTTCTCCCAAACGAAGGACACTAGAAAGAAAATTTTAAAGCCTCCTGTTAGGCCATCATCTACACGACATAGCCCTGAATTTTCCAATGCGCAGCTCTTTGCAAAAGAGAGATATTGGCAAGGAAAAGCTGTCTTGTACCATTGCATTTTTCTCCCAAACGAAGGACACTAGAAAGAACATTTTAAAGCCTCCTGTTAGGCCATCATCTACACGACATAGCCCTGAATTTTCCAATGCGCAGCTCTTTGCAAAAGAGAGATATTGGCAAGGAAAAGCTGTCTTGTACCATTGCATTTTTCTCCCAAACGAAGGACACTAGAAAGAACATTTTAAAGCCTCCTGTTAGGCCATCATCTACACGACATAGCCCTGAATTTTCCAATGCGCAGCTCTTTGCAATAGAGAGATATTGGCAAGGAAAAGCTGTCTTGTACCATTGCATTTTTCTCCCAAACGAAGGACACTAGAAAGAAAATTTTAAAGCCTCCTGTTAGGCCATCATCTACACGACATAGCCCTGAATTTTCCAATGCGCAGCTCTTTGCAAAAGAGAGATATTGGCAAGGAAAAGCTGTCTTGTACCTTTGCATTTTTCTCCCAAACGAAGGAAACTAGAAAGAAAATTTTAAAGCCTCCTGTTAGGCCATCATCTACACGACATAGCCCTGAATTTTCCAATGCGCAGCTCTTTGCAAAAGAGAGATATTGGCAAGGAAAAGCTGTCTTGTACCATTGCATTTTTCTCCCAAACGAAGGACACTAGAAAGAAAATTTTAAAGCCTCCTGTTAGGCCATCATCTACACGACATAGCCCTGAATTTTCCAATGCGTAGCTCTTTGCAAAAGAGAGATATTGGCAAGGAAAAGCTGTCTTGTACCTTTGCATTTTTCTCCCAAACGAAGGACGCTAGAAAGAAAATTTTAAAGCCTCCTGTTAGGCCATCATCTACACGACATAGCCCTGAATTTTCCAATGCGCAGCTCTTTGCAATAGAGAGATATTGGCAAGGAAAAGCTGCCTTGTACCTTTGCATTTTTCTCCCAAACGAAGGAAACTAGAAAGAAAATTTTAAAGCCTCCTGTTAGGCCATCATCTACACGACATAGCCCAGAATTTTCCAATGCGCAGCTCTTTGCAAAAGAGAGATATTGGCAAGGAAAAGCTGTCTTGTACCATTGCATTTTTCTCCCAAACGAAGGACACTAGAAAGAAAATTTTAAAGCCTCCTGTTAGGCCATCATCTACACGACATAGCCCTGAATTTTCCAATGCGTAGCTCTTTGCAAAAGAGAGATATTGGCAAGGAGAAGCCGTCTTGTACCTTTGCATTTTTCTCCCAAACGAAGGACGCTAGAAAGAAAATTTTAAAGCCTCCTGTTAGGCCATCATCTACACGACATAGCCCTGAATTTTCCAATGCGCAGCTCTTTGCAAAAGAGAGATATTGGCAAGGAAAAGCTGTCTTGTACCTTTGCATTTTTCTCCCAAACGAAGGTCACTAGAAAGAAAATTTTAAAGCCTCCTGTTAGGCCATCATCTACACGACATAGCTCTGAATTTTCCAATGCGCAGCTCTTTGCAAAAGAGAGATATTGGCAAGGAAAAGCTGTCTTGTACCATTGCATTTTTCTCCCAAACGAAGGACACTAGAAAGAACATTTTAAAGCCTGCTGTTAGGCCATCATCTACACGACATAGCCCTGAATTTTCCAATGCGCAGCTCTTTGCAAAAGAGAGATATTGGCAAGGAAAAGCTGTCTTGTACCTTTGCATTTTTCTCCCAAACGAAGGTCACTAGAAAGAAAATTTTAAAGCCTCCTGTTAGGCCATCATCTACACCACATAGCCCTGAATTTTCCAATGCGTAGCTCTTTGCAAAAGAGAGATATTTACAAGGAAAAGCTGTCTTGTACCTTTGCATTTTTCTCCCAAACGAAGGACACTAGAAAGAAAATTTTAAAGCCTCCTGTTAGGCCATCATCTACACGACATAGCCCTGAATTTTCCAATGCGCAGCTCTTTGCAAAAGAGAGATATTGGCAAGGAAAAGCTGTCTTGTACCATTGCATTTTTCTCCCAAACGAAGGACACTAGAAAGAAAATTTTAAAGCCTCCTGTTAGGCCATCATCTACACGACATAGCCCTGAATTTCCAATGCGCAGCTCTTTGCAAAAGAGAGATATTGGCAAGGAAAAGCTGTCTTGTACCTTTGCATTTTTCTCCCAAACGAAGGAAACTAGAAAGAAAATTTTAAAGCCTCCTGTTAGGCCATCATCTACACGACATAGCCCTGAATTTTCCAATGCGCAGCTCTTTGCAAAAGAGAGATATTGGCAAGGAAAAGCTGTCTTGTACCATTGCATTTTTCTCCCAAACGAAGGACACTAGAAAGAAAATTTTAAAGCCTCCTGTTAGGCCATCATCTACACGACATAGCCCTGAATTTTCCAATGCGCAGCTCTTTGCAAAAGAGAGATATTGGCAAGGAAAAGCTGTCTTGTACCTTTGCATTTTTCTCCCAAACGAAGGTCACTAGAAAGAAAATTTTAAAGCCTCCTGTTAGGCCATCATCTACACGACATAGCCCTGAATTTTCCAATGCGTAGCTCTTTGCAAAAGAGAGATATTGGCAAGGAAAAGCTGTCTTGTACCTTTGCATTTTTCTCCCAAACGAAGGACACTAGAAAGAAAATTTTAAAGCCTCCTGTTAGGCCATCACCTACACGACATAGCCCTGAATTTTCCAATGCGCAGCTCTTTGCAAAAGAGAGATATTGGCAAGGAAAAGCTGTCTTGTACCATTGCATTTTTCTCCCAAACGAAGGACACTAGAAAGAACATTTTAAAGCCTGCTGTTAGGCCATCATCTACACGACATAGCCCTGAATTTTCCAATGCGCAGCTCTTTGCAAAAGAGAGATATTGGCAAGGAAAAGCTGTCTTGTACCATTGCATTTTTCTCCCAAACGAAGGACACTAGAAAGAAAATTTTAAAGCCTCTTGTTAGGCCATCATCTACACGACATAGCCCTGAATTTTCCAATGCGCAGCTCTTTGCAAAAGAGAGATATTGGCAAGGAAAAGCTGTCTTGTACCATTGCATTTTTCTCCCAAACGAAGGACACTAGAAAGAACATTTTAAAGCCTCCTGTTAGGCCATCATCTACACGACATAGCCCTGAATTTTCCAATGCGCAGCTCTTTGCAAAAGAGAGATATTGGCAAGGAAAAGCTGTCTTGTACCATTGCATTTTTCTCCCAAACGAAGGACACTAGAAAGAACATTTTAAAGCCTCCTGTTAGGCCATCATCTACACGACATAGCCCTGAATTTTCCAATGCGCAGCTCTTTGCAATAGAGAGATATTGGCAAGGAAAAGCTGTCTTGTACCATTGCATTTTTCTCCCAAACGAAGGACACTAGAAAGAACATTTTAAAGCCTCCTGTTAGGCCATCATCTACACGACATAGCCCTGAATTTTCCAATGCGCAGCTCTTTGCAAAAGAGAGATATTGGCAAGGAAAAGCTGTCTTGTACCTTTGCATTTTTCTCCCAAACGAAGGAAACTAGAAAGAAAATTTTAAAGCCTCCTGTTAGGCCATCATCTACACGACATAGCCCTGAATTTTCCAATGCGCAGCTCTTTGCAAAAGAGAGATATTGGCAAGGAAAAGCTGTCTTGTACCATTGCATTTTTCTCCCAAACGAAGGACACTAGAAAGAAAATTTTAAAGCCTCCTGTTAGGCCATCATCTACACGACATAGCCCTGAATTTTCCAATGCGTAGCTCTTTGCAAAAGAGAGATATTGGCAAGGAAAAGCTGTCTTGTACCTTTGCATTTTTCTCCCAAACGAAGGACGCTAGAAAGAAAATTTTAAAGCCTCCTGTTAGGCCATCATCTACACGACATAGCCCTGAATTTTCCAATGCGCAGCTCTTTGCAAAAGAGAGATATTGGCAAGGAAAAGCTGTCTTGTACCTTTGCATTTTTCTCCCAAACGAAGGAAACTAGAAAGAAAATTTTAAAGCCTCCTGTTAGGCCATCATCTACACGACATAGCCCTGAATTTTCCAATGCGCAGCTCTTTGCAAAAGAGAGATATTGGCAAGGAAAAGCTGTCTTGTACCATTGCATTTTTCTCCCAAACGAAGGACACTAGAAAGAAAATTTTAAAGCCTCCTGTTAGGCCATCATCTACACGACATAGCCCTGAATTTTCCAATGCGTAGCTCTTTGCAAAAGAGAGATATTGGCAAGGAGAAGCCGTCTTGTACCTTTGCATTTTTCTCCCAAACGAAGGACGCTAGAAAGAAAATTTTAAAGCCTCCTGTTAGGCCATCATCTACACGACATAGCCCTGAATTTTCCAATGCGCAGCTCTTTGCAAAAGAGAGATATTGGCAAGGAAAAGCTGTCTTGTACCTTTGCATTTTTCTCCCAAACGAAGGTCACTAGAAAGAACATTTTAAAGCCTCCTGTTAGGCCATCATCTACACGACATAGCCCTGAATTTTCCAATGCGCAGCTCTTTGCAAAAGAGAGATATTGGCAAGGAAAAGCTGTCTTGTACCATTGCATTTTTCTCCCAAACGAAGGACACTAGAAAGAACATTTTAAAGCCTGCTGTTAGGCCATCATCTACACGACATAGCCCTGAATTTTCCAATGCGCAGCTCTTTGCAAAAGAGAGATATTGGCAAGGAAAAGCTGTCTTGTACCTTTGCATTTTTCTCCCAAACGAAGGTCACTAGAAAGAAAATTTTAAAGCCTCCTGTTAGGCCATCATCTACACCACATAGCCCTGAATTTTCCAATGCGTAGCTCTTTGCAAAAGAGAGATATTTACAAGGAAAAGCTGTCTTGTACCTTTGCATTTTTCTCCCAAACGAAGGACACTAGAAAGAAAATTTTAAAGCCTCCTGTTAGGCCATCATCTACACGACATAGCCCTGAATTTTCCAATGCGCAGCTCTTTGCAAAAGAGAGATATTGGCAAGGAAAAGCTGTCTTGTACCTTTGCATTTTTCTCCCAAACGAAGGACACTAGAAAGAAAATTTTAAAGCCTCCTGTTAGGCCATCATCTACACGACATAGCCCTGAATTTTCCAATGCGCAGCTCTTTGCAAAAGAGAGATATTGGCAAGGAAAAGCTGTCTTGTACCATTGCATTTTTCTCCCAAACGAAGGACACTAGAAAGAACATTTTAAAGCCTCCTGTTAGGCCATCATCTACACGACATAGCCCTGAATTTTCCAATGCGCAGCTCTTTGCAATAGAGAGATATTGGCAAGGAAAAGCTGTCTTGTACCATTGCATTTTTCTCCCAAACGGACACTAGAAAGAAAATTTTAAAGCCTCCTGTTAGGCCATCATCTACACGACATAGCCCTGAATTTTCCAATGCGCAGCTCTTTGCAAAAGAGAGATATTGGCAAGGAAAAGCTGTCTTGTACCTTTGCATTTTTCTCCCAAACGAAGGAAACTAGAAAGAAAATTTTAAAGCCTCCTGTTAGGCCATCATCTACACGACATAGCCCTGAATTTTCCAATGCGCAGCTCTTTGCAAAAGAGAGATATTGGCAAGGAAAAGCTGTCTTGTACCATTGCATTTTTCTCCCAAACGAAGGACACTAGAAAGAAAATTTTAAAGCCTCCTGTTAGGCCATCATCTACACGACATAGCCCTGAATTTTCCAATGCGTAGCTCTTTGCAAAAGAGAGATATTGGCAAGGAAAAGCTGTCTTGTACCTTTGCATTTTTCTCCCAAACGAAGGACGCTAGAAAGAAAATTTTAAAGCCTCCTGTTAGGCCATCATCTACACGACATAGCCCTGAATTTTCCAATGCGCAGCTCTTTGCAAAAGAGAGATATTGGCAAGGAAAAGCTGTCTTGTACCTTTGCATTTTTCTCCCAAACGAAGGAAACTAGAAAGAAAATTTTAAAGCCTCCTGTTAGGCCATCATCTACACGACATAGCCCTGAATTTTCCAATGCGCAGCTCTTTGCAAAAGAGAGATATTGGCAAGGAAAAGCTGTCTTGTACCATTGCATTTTTCTCCCAAACGAAGGACACTAGAAAGAAAATTTTAAAGCCTCCTGTTAGGCCATCATCTACACGACATAGCCCTGAATTTTCCAATGCGCAGCTCTTTGCAAAAGAGAGATATTGGCAAGGAAAAGCTGTCTTGTACCTTTGCATTTTTCTCCCAAACGAAGGTAACTAGAAAGAACATTTTAAAGCCTCCTGTTAGGCCATCATCTACACGACATAGCCCTGAATTTTCCAATGCGCAGCTCTTTGCAAAAGAGAGATATTGGCAAGGAAAAGCTGTCTTGTACCATTGCATTTTTCTCCCAAACGAAGGACACTAGAAAGAACATTTTAAAGCCTGCTGTTAGGCCATCATCTACACGACATAGCCCTGAATTTTCCAATGCGCAGCTCTTAGCAAAAGAGAGATATTGGCAAGGAAAAGCTGTCTTGTACCTTTGCATTTTTCTCCCAAACGAAGGTCACTAGAAAGAAAATTTTAAAGCCTCCTGTTAGGCCATCATCTACACCACATAGCCCTGAATTTTCCAATGCGTAGCTCTTTGCAAAAGAGAGATATTTACAAGGAAAAGCTGTCTTGTACCTTTGCATTTTTCTCCCAAACGAAGGACACTAGAAAGAAAATTTTAAAGCCTCCTGTTAGGCCATCATCTACACGACATAGCCCTGAATTTTCCAATGCGCAGCTCTTTGCAAAAGAGAGATATTGGCAAGGAAAAGCTGTCTTGTACCTTTGCATTTTTCTCCCAAACGAAGGACACTAGAAAGAAAATTTTAAAGCCTCCTGTTAGGCCATCATCTACACGACATAGCCCTGAATTTTCCAATGCGCAGCTCTTTGCAAAAGAGAGATATTGGCAAGGAAAAGCTGTCTTGTACCTTTGCATTTTTCTCCCAAACGAAGGACACTAGAAAGAAAATTTTAAAGCCTCCTGTTAGGCCATCATCTACACGACATAGCCCTGAATTTTCCAATGCGCAGCTCTTTGCAAAAGAGAGATATTGGCAAGGAAAAGCTGTCTTGTACCATTGCATTTTTCTCCCAAACGAAGGACACTAGAAAGAAAATTTTAAAGCCTCCTGTTAGGCCATCATCTACACGACATAGCCCTGAATTTTCCAATGCGCAGCTCTTTGCAAAAGAGAGATATTGGCAAGGAAAAGCTGTCTTGTACCTTTGCATTTTTCTCCCAAACGAAGGTCACTAGAAAGAAAATTTTAAAGCCTCCTGTTAGGCCATCATCTACACGACATAGCCCTGAATTTTCCAATGCGTAGCTCTTTGCAAAAGAGAGATATTGGCAAGGAAAAGCTGTCTTGTACCTTTGCATTTTTCTCCCAAACGAAGGACACTAGAAAGAAAATTTTAAAGCCTCCTGTTAGGCCATCATCTACACGACATAGCCCTGAATTTTCCAATGCGTAGCTCTTTGCAAAAGAGAGATATTGGCAAGGAAAAGCTGTCTTGTACCTTTGCATTTTTCTCCCAAACGAAGGACACTAGAAAGAAAATTTTAAAGCCTCCTGTTAGGCCATCATCTACACGACATAGCCCTGAATTTTCCAATGCGCAGCTCTTTGCAAAAGAGAGATATTGGCAAGGAAAAGCTGTCTTGTACCATTGCATTTTTCTCCCAAACGAAGGACACTAGAAAGAAAATTTTAAAGCCTCCTGTTAGGCCATCATCTACACGACATAGCCCTGAATTTTCCAATGCGTAGCTCTTTGCAAAAGAGAGATATTGGCAAGGAAAAGCTGTCTTGTACCTTTGCATTTTTCTCCCAAACGAAGGACGCTAGAAAGAAAATTTTAAAGCCTCCTGTTAGGCCATCATCTACACGACATAGCCCTGAATTTTCCAATGCGCAGCTCTTTGCAAAAGAGAGATATTGGCAAGGAAAAGCTGTCTTGTACCATTGCATTTTTCTCCCAAACGAAGGACACTAGAAAGAAAATTTTAAAGCCTCCTGTTAGGCCATCATCTACACGACATAGCCCTGAATTTTCCAATGCGTAGCTCTTTGCAAAAGAGAGATATTGGCAAGGAAAAGCTGTCTTGTACCTTTGCATTTTTCTCCCAAACGAAGGACGCTAGAAAGAAAATTTTAAAGCCTCCTGTTAGGCCATCATCTACACGACATAGCCCTGAATTTTCCAATGCGCAGCTCTTTGCAAAAGAGAGATATTGGCAAGGAAAAGCTGTCTTGTACCTTTGCATTTTTCTCCCAAACGAAGGAAACTAGAAAGAAAATTTTAAAGCCTCCTGTTAGGCCATCATCTACACGACATAGCCCTGAATTTTCCAATGCGCAGCTCTTTGCAAAAGAGAGATATTGGCAAGGAAAAGCTGTCTTGTACCATTGCATTTTTCTCCCAAACGAAGGACACTAGAAAGAAAATTTTAAAGCCTCCTGTTAGGCCATCATCTACACGACATAGCCCTGAATTTTCCAATGCGTAGCTCTTTGCAAAAGAGAGATATTGGCAAGGAAAAGCTGTCTTGTACCTTTGCACTTTTCTCCCAAACGAAGGACGCTAGAAAGAAAATTTTAAAGCCTCCTGTTAGGCCATCATCTACACGACATAGCCCTGAATTTTCCAATGCGCAGCTCTTTGCAAAAGAGAGATATTGGCAAGGAAAAGCTGTCTTGTACCTTTGCATTTTTCTCCCAAACGAAGGTCACTAGAAAGAAAATTTTAAAGCCTCCTGTTAGGCCATCATCTACACGACATAGCCCTGAATTTTCCAATGCGTAACTCTTTGCAAAAGAGAGATATTGGCAAGGAAAAGCTGTCTTGTACCTTTGCATTTTTCTCCCAAACGAAGGACACTAGAAAGAAAATTTTAAAGCCTCCTGTTAGGCCATCATCTACACGACATAGCCCTGAATTTTCCAATGCGCAGCTCTTTGCAAAAGAGAGATATTGGCAAGGAAAAGCTGTCTTGTACCTTTGCATTTTTCTCCCAAACGAAGGACACTAGAAAGAAAATTTTAAAGCCTCCTGTTAGGCCATCATCTACACGACATAGCCCTGAATTTTCCAATGCGCAGCTCTTTGCAAAAGAGAGATATTGGCAAGGAAAAGCTGTCTTGTACCTTTGCATTTTTCTCCCAAACGAAGGACACTAGAAAGAAAATTTTAAAGCCTCCTGTTAGGCCATCATCTACACGACATAGCCCTGAATTTTCCAATGCGCAGCTCTTTGCAAAAGAGAGATATTGGCAAGGAAAAGCTGTCTTGTACCATTGCATTTTTCTCCCAAACGAAGGACACTAGAAAGAAAATTTTAAAGCCTCCTGTTAGGCCATCATCTACACGACATAGCCCTGAATTTTCCAATGCGTAGCTCTTTGCAAAAGAGAGATATTGGCAAGGAAAAGCTGTCTTGTACCTTTGCATTTTTCTCCCAAACGAAGGACACTAGAAAGAAAATTTTAAAGCCTCCTGTTAGGCCATCATCTACACGACATAGCCCTGAATTTTCCAATGCGCAGCTCTTTGCAAAAGAGAGATATTGGCAAGGAAAAGCTGTCTTGTACCTTTGCATTTTTCTCCCAAACGAAGGTCACTAGAAAGAAAATTTTAAAGCCTCCTGTTAGGCCATCATCTACACGACATAGCCCTGAATTTTCCAATGCGTAGCTCTTTGCAAAAGAGAGATATTGGCAAGGAAAAGCTGTCTTGTACCTTTGCATTTTTCTCCCAAACGAAGGACACTAGAAAGAAAATTTTAAAGCCTCCTGTTAGGCCATCATCTACACGACATAGCCCTGAATTTTCCAATGCGCAGCTCTTTGCAAAAGAGAGATATTGGCAAGGAAAAGCTGTCTTGTACCATTGCATTTTTCTCCCAAACGAAGGACACTAGAAAGAACATTTTAAAGCCTCCTGTTAGGCCATCATCTACACGACATAGCCCTGAATTTTCCAATGCGCAGCTCTTTGCAAAAGAGAGATATTGGCAAGGAAAAGCTGTCTTGTACCTTTGCATTTTTCTCCCAAACGAAGGTCACTAGAAAGAAAATTTTAAAGCCTCCTGTTAGGCCATCATCTACACGACATAGCCCTGAATTTTCCAATGCGCAGCTCTTTGCAAAAGAGAGATATTGGCAAGGAAAAGCTGTCTTGTACCATTGCATTTTTCTCCCAAACGAAGGACACTAGAAAGAAAATTTTAAAGCCTCCTGTTAGGCCATCATCTACACGACATAGCCCTGAATTTTCCAATGCGCAGCTCTTTGCAAAAGAGAGATATTGGCAAGGAAAAGCTGTCTTGTACCATTGCATTTTTCTCCCAAACGAAGGACACTAGAAAGAACATTTTAAAGCCTCCTGTTAGGCCATCATCTACACGACATAGCCCTGATTTTCCAATGCGCAGCTCTTTGCAAAAGAGATATATTGGCAAGGAAAAGCTGTCTTGTACCATTGCATTTTTCTCCCAAACGAAGGACACTAGAAAGAACATTTTAAAGCCTCCTGTTAGGCCATCATCTACACGACATAGCCCTGAATTTTCCAAGGCGCAGCTCTTTGCAATAGAGAGATATTGGCAAGGAAAAGCTGTCTTGTACCATTGCATTTTTCTCCCAAACGAAGGACACTAGAAAGAAAATTTTAAAGCCTCCTGTTAGGCCATCATCTACACGACATAGCCCTGAATTTTCCAATGCGCAGCTCTTTGCAAAAGAGAGATATTGGCAAGGAAAAGCTGTCTTGTACCTTTGCATTTTTCTCCCAAACGAAGGAAACTAGAAAGAAAATTTTAAAGCCTCCTGTTAGGCCATCATCTACACGACATAGCCCTGAATTTTCCAATGCGCAGCTCTTTGCAAAAGAGAGATATTGGCAAGGAAAAGCTGTCTTGTACCATTGTATTTTTCTCCCAAACGAAGGACACTAGAAAGAAAATTTTAAAGCCTCCTGTTAGGCCATCATCTACACGACATAGCCCTGAATTTTCCAATGCGCAGCTCTTTGCAAAAGAGAGATATTGGCAAGGAAAAGCTGTCTTGTACCTTTGCATTTTTCTCCCAAACGAAGGTCACTAGAAAGAAAATTTTAAAGCCTCCTGTTAGGCCATCATCTACACGACATAGCCCTGAATTTTCCAATGCGTAGATCTTTGCAAAAGAGAGATATTGGCAAGGAAAAGCTGTCTTGTACCTTTGCATTTTTCTCCCAAACGATGGACACTAGAAAGAAAATTTTAAAGCCTCCTGTTAGGCCATCATCTACACGACATAGCCCTGAATTTTCTACACGACATAGCCCAGAATTTTCCAATGCGCAGCTCTTTGCAAAAGAGAGATATTGGCAAGGAAAAGCTGTCTTGTACCTTTGCATTTTTCTCCCAAACGAAGGTCACTAGAAAGAAAATTTTAAAGCCTCCTGTTAGGCCATCATCTACACGACATAGCCCTGAATTTTCCAATGCGCAGCTCTTTGCAAAAGAGATATATTGGCAAGGAAAAGCTGTCTTGTACCATTGCATTTTTCTCCCAAACGAAGGACACTAGAAAGAACATTTTAAAGCCTCCTGTTAGGCCATCATCTACACGACATAGCCCTGAATTTTCCAAGGCGCAGCTCTTTGCAATAGAGAGATATTGGCAAGGAAAAGCTGTCTTGTACCATTGCATTTTTCTCCCAAACGAAGGACACTAGAAAGAAAATTTTAAAGCCTCCTGTTAGGCCATCATCTACACGACATAGCCCTGAATTTTCCAATGCGCAGCTCTTTGCAAAAGAGAGATATTGGCAAGGAAAAGCTGTCTTGTACCTTTGCATTTTTCTCCCAAACGAAGGAAACTAGAAAGAAAATTTTAAAGCCTCCTGTTAGGCCATCATCTACACGACATAGCCCTGAATTTTCCAATGCGCAGCTCTTTGCAAAAGAGAGATATTGGCAAGGAAAAGCTGTCTTGTACCATTGTATTTTTCTCCCAAACGAAGGACACTAGAAAGAAAATTTTAAAGCCTCCTGTTAGGCCATCATCTACACGACATAGCCCTGAATTTTCCAATGCGCAGCTCTTTGCAAAAGAGAGATATTGGCAAGGAAAAGCTGTCTTGTACCTTTGCATTTTTCTCCCAAACGAAGGTCACTAGAAAGAAAATTTTAAAGCCTCCTGTTAGGCCATCATCTACACGACATAGCCCTGAATTTTCCAATGCGTAGATCTTTGCAAAAGAGAGATATTGGCAAGGAAAAGCTGTCTTGTACCTTTGCATTTTTCTCCCAAACGATGGACACTAGAAAGAAAATTTTAAAGCCTCCTGTTAGGCCATCATCTACACGACATAGCCCTGAATTTTCTACACGACATAGCCCAGAATTTTCCAATGCGCAGCTCTTTGCAAAAGAGAGATATTGGCAAGGAAAAGCTGTCTTGTACCTTTGCATTTTTCTCCCAAACGAAGGTCACTAGAAAGAAAATTTTAAAGCCTCCTGTTAGGCCATCATCTACACGACATAGCCCTGAATTTTCCAATGCGTAACTCTTTGCAAAAGAGAGATATTGGCAAGGAAAAGCTGTCTTGTACCTTTGCATTTTTCTCCCAAACGAAGGACACTAGAAAGAAAATTTTAAAGCCTCCTGTTAGGCCATCATCTACACGACATAGCCCTGAATTTTCCAATGCGCAGCTCTTTGCAAAAGAGAGATATTGGCAAGGAAAAGCTGTCTTGTACCATTGCATTTTTCTCCCAAACGAAGGACACTAGAAAGAACATTTTAAAGCCTGCTGTTAGGCCATCATCTACACGACATAGCCCTGAATTTTCCAATGCGCAGCTCTTTGCAAAAGAGAGATATTGGCAAGGAAAAGCTGTCTTGTACCTTTGCATTTTTCTCCCAAACGAAGGTCACTAGAAAGAAAATTTTAAAGCCTCCTGTTAGGCCATCATCTACACGACATAGCCCTGAATTTTCCAATGCGTAGCTCTATGCAAAAGAGAGATATTGGCAAGGAAAAGCTGTCTTGTACCATTGCATTTTTTCTCCCAAACGAAGGACACTAGAAAGAAAATGTTAAAGCCTCCTGTTAGGCCATCATCTACACGACATAGCCCTGAATTTTCCAATGCGCAGCTCTTTGCAAAAGAGAGATATTGGCAAGGAAAAGCTGTCTTGTACCTTTGCATTTTTCTCCCAAACGAAGGTCACTAGAAAGAAAATTTTAAAGCCCCCTGTTAGGCCATCATCTACACGACATAGCCCTGAATTTTCCAATGCGCAGCTCTTTGCAAAAGAGAGATATTGGCAAGGAAAAGCTGTCTTGTACCATTGCATTTTTCTCCCAAACGAAGGACACTAGAAAGAAAATGTTAAAGCCTCCTGTTAGGCCATCATCTACACGACATAGCCCTGAATTTTCCAATGCGCAGCTCTTTGCAAAAGAGAGATATTGGCAAGGAAAAGCTGTCTTGTACCTTTGCATTTTTCTCCCAAACGAAGGTCACTAGAAAGAAAATTTTAAAGCCTCCTGTTAGGCCATCATCTACACGACATAGCCCTGAATTTTCCAATGCGTAGCTCTTTGCAAAAGAGAGATATTGGCAAGGAAAAGCTGTCTTGTACCTTTGCATTTTTCTCCCAAACGAAGGACACTAGAAAGAGAATTTTAAAGCCTCCTGTTAGGCCATCATCTACACGACATAGCCCTGAATTTTCTACACGACATAGCCCTGAATTTTCCAATGCGCAGCTCTTTGCAAAAGAGAGTTATTGGCAAGGAAAAGCTGTCTTGTACCTTTGCATTTTTCTCCCAAACGAAGGTCACTAGAAAGAAAATTTTAAAGCCTCCTGTTAGGCCATCATCTACACGACATAGCCCTGAATTTTCCAAGGCGCAGCTCTTTGCAATAGAGAGATATTGGCAAGGAAAAGCTGTCTTGTACCATTGCATTTTTCTCCCAAACGAAGGACACTAGAAAGAAAATTTTAAAGCCTCCTGTTAGGCCATCATCTACACGACATAGCCCTGAATTTTCCAATGCGCAGCTCTTTGCAAAAGAGAGATATTGGCAAGGAAAAGCTGTCTTGTACCTTTGCATTTTTCTCCCAAACGAAGGTCACTAGAAAGAAAATTTTAAAGCCTCCTGTTAGGCCATCATCTACACGACATAGCCCTGAATTTTCCAATGCGTAGCTCTTTGCAAAAGAGAGATATTGGCAAGGAAAAGCTGTCTTGTACCTTTGCATTTTTCTCCCAAACGATGGACACTAGAAAGAAAATTTTAAAGCCTCCTGTTAGGCCATCATCTACACGACATAGCCCTGAATTTTCTACACGACATAGCCCAGAATTTTCCAATGCGCAGCTCTTTGCAAAAGAGAGATATTGGCAAGGAAAAGCTGTCTTGTACCTTTGCATTTTTCTCCCAAACGAAGGTCACTAGAAAGAAAATTTTAAAGCCTCCTGTTAGGCCATCATCTACACGACATAGCCCTGAATTTTCCAATGCGTAACTCTTTGCAAAAGAGAGATATTGGCAAGGAAAAGCTGTCTTGTACCTTTGCATTTTTCTCCCAAACGAAGGACACTAGAAAGAAAATTTTAAAGCCTCCTGTTAGGCCATCATCTACACGACATAGCCCTGAATTTTCCAATGCGCAGCTCTTTGCAAAAGAGAGATATTGGCAAGGAAAAGCTGTCTTGTACCATTGCATTTTTCTCCCAAACGAAGGACACTAGAAAGAACATTTTAAAGCCTGCTGTTAGGCCATCATCTACACGACATAGCCCTGAATTTTCCAATGCGCAGCTCTTTGCAAAAGAGAGATATTGGCAAGGAAAAGCTGTCTTGTACCTTTGCATTTTTCTCCCAAACGAAGGTCACTAGAAAGAAAATTTTAAAGCCTCCTGTTAGGCCATCATCTACACGACATAGCCCTGAATTTTCCAATGCGTAGCTCTATGCAAAAGAGAGATATTGGCAAGGAAAAGCTGTCTTGTACCATTGCATTTTTTCTCCCAAACGAAGGACACTAGAAAGAAAATGTTAAAGCCTCCTGTTAGGCCATCATCTACACGACATAGCCCTGAATTTTCCAATGCGCAGCTCTTTGCAAAAGAGAGATATTGGCAAGGAAAAGCTGTCTTGTACCTTTGCATTTTTCTCCCAAACGAAGGTCACTAGAAAGAAAATTTTAAAGCCCCCTGTTAGGCCATCATCTACACGACATAGCCCTGAATTTTCCAATGCGCAGCTCTTTGCAAAAGAGAGATATTGGCAAGGAAAAGCTGTCTTGTACCATTGCATTTTTCTCCCAAACGAAGGACACTAGAAAGAAAATGTTAAAGCCTCCTGTTAGGCCATCATCTACACGACATAGCCCTGAATTTTCCAATGCGCAGCTCTTTGCAAAAGAGAGATATTGGCAAGGAAAAGCTGTCTTGTACCTTTGCATTTTTCTCCCAAACGAAGGTCACTAGAAAGAAAATTTTAAAGCCTCCTGTTAGGCCATCATCTACACGACATAGCCCTGAATTTTCCAATGCGTAGCTCTTTGCAAAAGAGAGATATTGGCAAGGAAAAGCTGTCTTGTACCTTTGCATTTTTCTCCCAAACGAAGGACACTAGAAAGAGAATTTTAAAGCCTCCTGTTAGGCCATCATCTACACGACATAGCCCTGAATTTTCTACACGACATAGCCCTGAATTTTCCAATGCGCAGCTCTTTGCAAAAGAGAGTTATTGGCAAGGAAAAGCTGTCTTGTACCTTTGCATTTTTCTCCCAAACGAAGGACACTAGAAAGAAAATTTTAAAGCCTCCTGTTAGGCCATCATCTACACGACATAGCCCTGAATTTTCCAATGCGCAGCTCTTTGCAAAAGAGAGATATTGGCAAGGAAAAGCTGTCTTGTACCATTGCATTTTTCTCCCAAACGAAGGACACTAGAAAGAAAATTTTAAAGCCTCCTGTTAGGCCATCATCTACAAGACATAGCCCTGAATTTTCCAATGCGCAGCTCTTTGCAAAAGAGAGATATTGGCAAGGAAAAGCTGTCTTGTACCATTGCATTTTTCTCCCAAACGAAGGACACTAGAAAGAAAATGTTAAAGCCTCCTGTTAGGCCATCATCTACACGACATAGCCCTGAATTTTCCAATGCGCAGCACTTTGCAAAAGAGAGATATTGGCAAGGAAAAGCTGTCTTGTACCTTTGCATTTTTCTCCCAAACGAAGGTCACTAGAAAGAAAATTTTAAAGCCCCCTGTTAGGCCATCATCTACACGACATAGCCCTGAATTTTCCAATGCGCAGCTCTTTGCAAAAGAGAGATATTGGCAAGGAAAAGCTGTCTTGTACCATTGCATTTTTCTCCCAAACGAAGGACACTAGAAAGAAAATGTTAAAGCCTCCTGTTAGGCCATCATCTACACGACATAGCCCTGAATTTTCCAATGCGCAGCTCTTTGCAAAAGAGAGATATTGGCAAGGAAAAGCTGTCTTGTACCTTTGCATTTTTCTCCCAAACGAAGGTCACTAGAAAGAAAATTTTAAAGCCTCCTGTTAGGCCATCATCTACACGACATAGCCCTGAATTTTCCAATGCGCAGCTCTTTGCAAAAGAGAGATATTGGCTAGGAAAAGCTGTCTTGTACCTTTGCATTTTTCTCCCAAACGAAGGACACTAGAAAGAAAATTTTAAAGCCTCCTGTTAGGCCATCATCTACACGACATAGCCCTGAATTTTCCAATGCGCAGCTCTTTGCAAAAGAGAGATATTGGCAAGGAAAAGCTGTCTTGTACCATTGCATTTTTCTCCCAAACGAAGGACACTAGAAAGAACATTTTAAAGCCTGCTGTTAGGCCATCATCTACACGACATAGCCCTGAATTTTCCAATGCGCAGCTCTTTGCAAAAGAGAGATATTGGCAAGGAAAAGCTGTCTTGTACCTTTGCATTTTTCTCCCAAACGAAGGTCACTAGAAAGAAAATTTTAAAGCCTCCTGTTAGGCCATCATCTACACGACATAGCCCTGAATTTTCCAATGCGTAGCTCTATGCAAAAGAGAGATATTGGCAAGGAAAAGCTGTCTTGTACCATTGCATTTTTTCTCCCAAACGAAGGACACTAGAAAGAAAATGTTAAAGCCTCCTGTTAGGCCATCATCTACACGACATAGCCCTGAATTTTCCAATGCGCAGCTCTTTGCAAAAGAGAGATATTGGCAAGGAAAAGCTGTCTTGTACCTTTGCATTTTTCTCCCAAACGAAGGTCACTAGAAAGAAAATTTTAAAGCCCCCTGTTAGGCCATCATCTACACGACATAGCCCTGAATTTTCCAATGCGCAGCTCTTTGCAAAAGAGAGATATTGGCAAGGAAAAGCTGTCTTGTACCATTACATTTTTCTCCCAAACGAAGGACACTAGAAAGAAAATGTTAAAGCCTCCTGTTAGGCCATCATCTACACGACATAGCCCTGAATTTTCCAATGCGCAGCTCTTTGCAAAAGAGAGATATTGGCAAGGAAAAGCTGTCTTGTACCTTTGCATTTTTCTCCCAAACGAAGGTCACTAGAAAGAAAATTTTAAAGCCTCCTGTTAGGCCATCATCTACACGACATAGCCCTGAATTTTCCAATGCGTAGCTCTTTGCAAAAGAGAGATATTGGCAAGGAAAAGCTGTCTTGTACCTTTGCATTTTTCTCCCAAACGAAGGACACTAGAAAGAAAATTTTAAAGCCTCCTGTTAGGCCATCATCTACACGACATAGCCCTGAATTTTCCAATGCGCAGCTCTTTGCAAAAGAGAGATATTGGCAAGGAAAAGCTGTCTTGTACCTTTGCATTTTTCTCCCAAACGAAGGAAACTAGAAAGAAAATTTTAAAGCCTCCTGTTAGGCCGTCATCTACACGACATAGCCCTGAATTTTCCAATGCGCAGCTCTTTGCAAAAGAGAGATATTGGCAAGGAAAAGCTGTCTTGTACCATTGCATTTTTCTCCCAAACGAAGGACACTAGAAAGAAAATTTTAAAGCCTCCTGTTAGGCCATCATCTACACGACATAGCCCTGAATTTTCCAATGCGTAGCTCTTTGCAAAAGAGAGATATTGGCAAGGAAAAGCTGTCTTGTACCTTTGCATTTTTCTCCCAAACGAAGGACGCTAGAAAGAAAATTTTAAAGCCTCCTGTTAGGCCATCATCTACACGTTATAGCCCTGATTTTTCCAATGCGCAGCTCTTTGCAAAAGAGAGATATTGGCAAGGAAAAGCTGTCTTGTACCTTTGCATTTTTCTCCCAAACGAAGGTCACTAGAAAGAAAATTTTAAAGCCTCCTGTTAGGCCATCATCTACACGACATAGCCCTGAATTTTCCAATGCGTAGCTCTTTGCAAAAGAGAGATATTGGCAAGGAAAAGCTGTCTTGTACCTTTGCATTTTTCTCCCAAACGAAGGACACTAGAAAGAAAATTTTAAAGCCTCCTGTTAGGCCATCATCTACACGACATAGCCCTGAATTTTCCAATGCGCAGCTCTTTGCAAAAGAGAGATATTGGCAAGGAAAAGCTGTCTTGTACCATTGCATTTTTCTCCCAAACGAAGGACACTAGAAAGAACATTTTAAAGCCTGCTGTTAGGCCATCATCTACACGACATAGCCCTGAATTTTCCAATGCGCAGCTCTTTGCAAAAGAGAGATATTGGCAAGGAAAAGCTGTCTTGTACCTTTGCATTTTTCTCCCAAACGAAGGTCACTAGAAAGAAAATTTTAAAGCCTCCTGTTAGGCCATCATCTACACGACATAGCCCTGAATTTTCCAATGCGTAGCTCTTTGCAAAAGAGAGATATTTGCAAGGAAAAGCTGTCTTGTACCTTTGCATTTTTCTCCCAAACGAAGGACACTAGAAAGAAAATTTTAAAGCCTCCTGTTAGGCCATCATCTACACGACATAGCCCTGAATTTTCCAATGCGCAGCTCTTTGCAAAAGAGAGATATTGGCAAGGAAAAGCTGTCTTGTACCATTGCATTTTTCTCCCAAACGAAGGACACTAGAAAGAAAATTTTAAAGCCTCCTGTTAGGCCATCATCTACACGACATAGCCCTGAATTTTCCAATGCGCAGCTCTTTGCAAAAGAGAGATATTGGCAAGGAAAAGCTGTCTTGTACCATTGCATTTTTCTCCCAAACGAAGGACACTAGAAAGAAAATTTTAAAGCCTCCTGTTAGGCCATCATCTACACGACATAGCCCTGAATTTTCCAATGCGCAGCTCTTTGCAAAAGAGAGATATTGGCAAGGAAAAGCTGTCTTGTACCATTGCATTTTTCTCCCAAACGAAGGACACTAGAAAGAAAATTTTAAAGCCTCCTGTTAGGCCATCATCTACACGACATAGCCCTGAATTTTCCAATGCGCAGCTCTTTGCAAAAGAGAGATATTGGCAAGGAAAAGCTGTCTTGTACCTTTGCATTTTTCTCCCAAACGAAGGTCACTAGAAAGAAAATTTTAAAGCCTCCTGTTAGGCCATCATCTACACGACATAGCCCTGAATTTTCCAATGCGCAGCTCTTTGCAAAAGAGAGATATTGGCAAGGAAAAGCTGTCTTGTACCATTGCATTTTTCTCCCAAACGAAGGACACTAGAAAGAAAATTTTAAAGCCTCCTGTTAGGCCATCATCTACAAGACATAGCCCTGAATTTTCCAATGCGCAGCTCTTTGCAAAAGAGAGATATTGGCAAGGAAAAGCTGTCTTGTACCATTGCATTTTTCTCCCAAACGAAGGACACTAGAAAGAAAATGTTAAAGCCTCCTGTTAGGCCATCATCTACACGACATAGCCCTGAATTTTCCAATGCGCAGCACTTTGCAAAAGAGAGATATTGGCAAGGAAAAGCTGTCTTGTACCTTTGCATTTTTCTCCCAAACGAAGGTCACTAGAAAGAAAATTTTAAAGCCCCCTGTTAGGCCATCATCTACACGACATAGCCCTGAATTTTCCAATGCGCAGCTCTTTGCAAAAGAGAGATATTGGCAAGGAAAAGCTGTCTTGTACCATTGCATTTTTCTCCCAAACGAAGGACACTAGAAAGAACATTTTAAAGCCTGCTGTTAGGCCATCATCTACACGACATAGCTCTGAATTTTCCAATGCGTAGCTCTTTGCAAAAGAGAGATATTGGCAAGGAAAAGCTGTCTTGTACCTTTGCATTTTTCTCCCAAACGAAGGTCACTAGAAAGAAAATTTTAAAGCCTCCTGTTAGGCCATCATCTACACGACATAGCCCTGAATTTTCCAATGCGTAGCTCTATGCAAAAGAGAGATATTGGCAAGGAAAAGCTGTCTTGTACCATTGCATTTTTTCTCCCAAACGAAGGACACTAGAAAGAAAATGTTAAAGCCTCCTGTTAGGCCATCATCTACACGACATAGCCCTGAATTTTCCAATGCGCAGCTCTTTGCAAAAGAGAGATATTGGCAAGGAAAAGCTGTCTTGTACCTTTGCATTTTTCTCCCAAACGAAGGTCACTAGAAAGAAAATTTTAAAGCCCCCTGTTAGGCCATCATCTACACGACATAGCCCTGAATTTTCCAATGCGCAGCTCTTTGCAAAAGAGAGATATTGGCAAGGAAAAGCTGTCTTGTACCATTGCATTTTTCTCCCAAACGAAGGACACTAGAAAGAAAATGTTAAAGCCTCCTGTTAGGCCATCATCTACACGACATAGCCCTGAATTTTCCAATGCGCAGCTCTTTGCAAAAGAGAGATATTGGCAAGGAAAAGCTGTCTTGTACCTTTGCATTTTTCTCCCAAACGAAGGTCACTAGAAAGAAAATTTTAAAGCCTCCTGTTAGGCCATCATCTACACGACATAGCCCTGAATTTTCCAATGCGTAGCTCTTTGCAAAAGAGAGATATTGGCAAGGAAAAGCTGTCTTGTACCTTTGCATTTTTCTCCCAAACGAAGGACACTAGAAAGAAAATTTTAAAGCCTCCTGTTAGGCCATCATCTACACGACATAGCCCTGAATTTTCCAATGCGCAGCTCTTTGCAAAAGAGAGATATTGGCAAGGAAAAGCTGTCTTGTACCTTTGCATTTTTCTCCCAAACGAAGGAAACTAGAAAGAAAATTTTAAAGCCTCCTGTTAGGCCGTCATCTACACGACATAGCCCTGAATTTTCCAATGCGCAGCTCTTTGCAAAAGAGAGATATTGGCAAGGAAAAGCTGTCTTGTACCATTGCATTTTTCTCCCAAACGAAGGACACTAGAAAGAAAATTTTAAAGCCTCCTGTTAGGCCATCATCTACTCGACATAGCCCTGAATTTTCCAATGCGTAGCTCTTTGCAAAAGAGAGATATTGGCAAGGAAAAGCTGTCTTGTACCTTTGCATTTTTCTCCCAAACGAAGGACGCTAGAAAGAAAATTTTAAAGCCTCCTGTTAGGCCATCATCTACACGACATAGCCCTGATTTTTCCAATGCGCAGCTCTTTGCAAAAGAGAGATATTGGCAAGGAAAAGCTGTCTTGTACCTTTGCATTTTTCTCCCAAACGAAGGTCACTAGAAAGAAAATTTTAAAGCCTCCTGTTAGGCCATCATCTACACGACATAGCCCTGAATTTTCCAATGCGTAGCTCTTTGCAAAAGAGAGATATTGGCAAGGAAAAGCTGTCTTGTACCTTTGCATTTTTCTCCCAAACGAAGGACACTAGAAAGAAAATTTTAAAGCCTCCTGTTAGGCCATCATCTACACGACATAGCCCTGAATTTTCCAATGCGCAGCTCTTTGCAAAAGAGAGATATTGGCAAGGAAAAGCTGTCTTGTACCATTGCATTTTTCTCCCAAACGAAGGACACTAGAAAGAACATTTTAAAGCCTGCTGTTAGGCCATCATCTACACGACATAGCCCTGAATTTTCCAATGCGCAGCTCTTTGCAAAAGAGAGATATTGGCAAGGAAAAGCTGTCTTGTACCTTTGCATTTTTCTCCCAAACGAAGGTCACTAGAAAGAAAATTTTAAAGCCTCCTGTTAGGCCATCATCTACACGACATAGCCCTGAATTTTCCAATGCGTAGCTCTTTGCAAAAGAGAGATATTTGCAAGGAAAAGCTGTCTTGTACCTTTGCATTTTTCTCCCAAACGAAGGACACTAGAAAGAAAATTTTAAAGCCTCCTGTTAGGCCATCATCTACACGACATAGCCCTGAATTTTCCAATGCGCAGCTCTTTGCAAAAGAGAGATATTGGCAAGGAAAAGCTGTCTTGTACCTTTGCATTTTTCTCCCAAACGAAGGACACTAGAAAGAAAATTTTAAAGCCTCCTGTTAGGCCATCATCTACACGACATAGCCCTGAATTTTCCAATGCGCAGCTCTTTGCAAAAGAGAGATATTGGCAAGGAAAAGCTGTCTTGTACCATTGCATTTTTCTCCCAAACGAAGGACACTAGAAAGAAAATTTTAAAGCCTCCTGTTAGGCCATCATCTACACGACATAGCCCTGAATTTTCCAATGCGCAGCTCTTTGCAAAAGAGAGATATTGGCAAGGAAAAGCTGTCTTGTACCATTGCATTTTTCTCCCAAACGAAGGACACTAGAAAGAAAATGTTAAAGCCTCCTGTTAGGCCATCATCTACACGACATAGCCCTGAATTTTCCAATGCGCAGCTCTTTGCAAAAGAGAGATATTGGCAAGGAAAAGCTGTCTTGTACCTTTGCATTTTTCTCCCAAACGAAGGTCACTAGAAAGAAAATTTTAAAGCCTCCTGTTAGGCCATCATCTACACGACATAGCCCTGAATTTTCCAATGCGTAGCTCTTTGCAAAAGAGAGATATTGGCAAGGAAAAGCTGTCTTGTACCTTTGCATTTTTCTCCCAAACGAAGGACACTAGAAAGAGAATTTTAAAGCCTCCTGTTAGGCCATCATCTACACGACATAGCCCTGAATTTTCTACACGACATAGCCCTGAATTTTCCAATGCGCAGCTCTTTGCAAAAGAGAGTTATTGGCAAGGAAAAGCTGTCTTGTACCTTTGCATTTTTCTCCCAAACGAAGGTCACTAGAAAGAAAATTTTAAAGCCTCCTGTTAGGCCATCATCTACACGACATAGCCCTGAATTTTCCAATGCGTAACTCTTTGCAAAAGAGAGATATTGGCAAGGAAAAGCTGTCTTGTACCTTTGCATTTTTCTCCCAAACGATGGACACTAGAAAGAAAATTTTAAAGCCTCCTGTTAGGCCATCATCTACACGACATAGCCCTGAATTTTCCAATGCGCAGCTCTTTGCAAAAGAGAGATATTGGCAAGGAAAAGCTGTCTTGTACCTTTGCATTTTTCTCCCAAACGAAGGACACTAGAAAGAAAATTTTAAAGCCTCCTGTTAGGCCATCATCTACACGACATAGCCCTGAATTTTCCAATGCGCAGCTCTTTGCAAAAGAGAGATATTGGCAAGGAAAAGCTGTCTTGTACCATTGCATTTTTCTCCCAAACGAAGGACACTAGAAAGAAAATTTTAAAGCCTCCTGTTAGGCCATCATCTACAAGACATAGCCCTGAATTTTCCAATGCGCAGCTCTTTGCAAAAGAGAGATATTGGCAAGGAAAAGCTGTCTTGTACCATTGCATTTTTCTCCCAAACGAAGGACACTAGAAAGAAAATGTTAAAGCCTCCTGTTAGGCCATCATCTACACGACATAGCCCTGAATTTTCCAATGCGCAGCACTTTGCAAAAGAGAGATATTGGCAAGGAAAAGCTGTCTTGTACCTTTGCATTTTTCTCCCAAACGAAGGTCACTAGAAAGAAAATTTTAAAGCCCCCTGTTAGGCCATCATCTACACGACATAGCCCTGAATTTTCCAATGCGCAGCTCTTTGCAAAAGAGAGATATTGGCAAGGAAAAGCTGTCTTGTACCATTGCATTTTTCTCCCAAACGAAGGACACTAGAAAGAAAATGTTAAAGCCTCCTGTTAGGCCATCATCTACACGACATAGCCCTGAATTTTCCAATGCGCAGCTCTTTGCAAAAGAGAGATATTGGCAAGGAAAAGCTGTCTTGTACCTTTGCATTTTTCTCCCAAACGAAGGTCACTAGAAAGAAAATTTTAAAGCCTCCTGTTAGGCCATCATCTACACGACATAGCCCTGAATTTTCCAATGCGCAGCTCTTTGCAAAAGAGAGATATTGGCTAGGAAAAGCTGTCTTGTACCTTTGCATTTTTCTCCCAAACGAAGGACACTAGAAAGAAAATTTTAAAGCCTCCTGTTAGGCCATCATCTACACGACATAGCCCTGAATTTTCCAATGCGCAGCTCTTTGCAAAAGAGAGATATTGGCAAGGAAAAGCTGTCTTGTACCATTGCATTTTTCTCCCAAACGAAGGACACTAGAAAGAACATTTTAAAGCCTGCTGTTAGGCCATCATCTACACGACATAGCCCTGAATTTTCCAATGCGCAGCTCTTTGCAAAAGAGAGATATTGGCAAGGAAAAGCTGTCTTGTACCTTTGCATTTTTCTCCCAAACGAAGGTCACTAGAAAGAAAATTTTAAAGCCTCCTGTTAGGCCATCATCTACACGACATAGCCCTGAATTTTCCAATGCGTAGCTCTATGCAAAAGAGAGATATTGGCAAGGAAAAGCTGTCTTGTACCATTGCATTTTTTCTCCCAAACGAAGGACACTAGAAAGAAAATGTTAAAGCCTCCTGTTAGGCCATCATCTACACGACATAGCCCTGAATTTTCCAATGCGCAGCTCTTTGCAAAAGAGAGATATTGGCAAGGAAAAGCTGTCTTGTACCTTTGCATTTTTCTCCCAAACGAAGGTCACTAGAAAGAAAATTTTAAAGCCCCCTGTTAGGCCATCATCTACACGACATAGCCCTGAATTTTCCAATGCGCAGCTCTTTGCAAAAGAGAGATATTGGCAAGGAAAAGCTGTCTTGTACCATTGCATTTTTCTCCCAAACGAAGGACACTAGAAAGAAAATGTTAAAGCCTCCTGTTAGGCCATCATCTACACGACATAGCCCTGAATTTTCCAATGCGCAGCTCTTTGCAAAAGAGAGATATTGGCAAGGAAAAGCTGTCTTGTACCTTTGCATTTTTCTCCCAAACGAAGGTCACTAGAAAGAAAATTTTAAAGCCTCCTGTTAGGCCATCATCTACACGACATAGCCCTGAATTTTCCAATGCGTAGCTCTTTGCAAAAGAGAGATATTGGCAAGGAAAAGCTGTCTTGTACCTTTGCATTTTTCTCCCAAACGAAGGACACTAGAAAGAGAATTTTAAAGCCTCCTGTTAGGCCATCATCTACACGACATAGCCCTGAATTTTCTACACGACATAGCCCTGAATTTTCCAATGCGCAGCTCTTTGCAAAAGAGAGTTATTGGCAAGGAAAAGCTGTCTTGTACCTTTGCATTTTTCTCCCAAACGAAGGACACTAGAAAGAAAATTTTAAAGCCTCCTGTTAGGCCATCATCTACACGACATAGCCCTGAATTTTCCAATGCGCAGCTCTTTGCAAAAGAGAGATATTGGCAAGGAAAAGCTGTCTTGTACCATTGCATTTTTCTCCCAAACGAAGGACACTAGAAAGAAAATTTTAAAGCCTCCTGTTAGGCCATCATCTACAAGACATAGCCCTGAATTTTCCAATGCGCAGCTCTTTGCAAAAGAGAGATATTGGCAAGGAAAAGCTGTCTTGTACCATTGCATTTTTCTCCCAAACGAAGGACACTAGAAAGAAAATGTTAAAGCCTCCTGTTAGGCCATCATCTACACGACATAGCCCTGAATTTTCCAATGCGCAGCACTTTGCAAAAGAGAGATATTGGCAAGGAAAAGCTGTCTTGTACCTTTGCATTTTTCTCCCAAACGAAGGTCACTAGAAAGAAAATTTTAAAGCCCCCTGTTAGGCCATCATCTACACGACATAGCCCTGAATTTTCCAATGCGCAGCTCTTTGCAAAAGAGAGATATTGGCAAGGAAAAGCTGTCTTGTACCATTGCATTTTTCTCCCAAACGAAGGACACTAGAAAGAAAATGTTAAAGCCTCCTGTTAGGCCATCATCTACACGACATAGCCCTGAATTTTCCAATGCGCAGCTCTTTGCAAAAGAGAGATATTGGCAAGGAAAAGCTGTCTTGTACCTTTGCATTTTTCTCCCAAACGAAGGTCACTAGAAAGAAAATTTTAAAGCCTCCTGTTAGGCCATCATCTACACGACATAGCCCTGAATTTTCCAATGCGCAGCTCTTTGCAAAAGAGAGATATTGGCTAGGAAAAGCTGTCTTGTACCTTTGCATTTTTCTCCCAAACGAAGGACACTAGAAAGAAAATTTTAAAGCCTCCTGTTAGGCCATCATCTACACGACATAGCCCTGAATTTTCCAATGCGCAGCTCTTTGCAAAAGAGAGATATTGGCAAGGAAAAGCTGTCTTGTACCATTGCATTTTTCTCCCAAACGAAGGACACTAGAAAGAACATTTTAAAGCCTGCTGTTAGGCCATCATCTACACGACATAGCCCTGAATTTTCCAATGCGCAGCTCTTTGCAAAAGAGAGATATTGGCAAGGAAAAGCTGTCTTGTACCTTTGCATTTTTCTCCCAAACGAAGGTCACTAGAAAGAAAATTTTAAAGCCTCCTGTTAGGCCATCATCTACACGACATAGCCCTGAATTTTCCAATGCGTAGCTCTATGCAAAAGAGAGATATTGGCAAGGAAAAGCTGTCTTGTACCATTGCATTTTTTCTCCCAAACGAAGGACACTAGAAAGAAAATGTTAAAGCCTCCTGTTAGGCCATCATCTACACGACATAGCCCTGAATTTTCCAATGCGCAGCTCTTTGCAAAAGAGAGATATTGGCAAGGAAAAGCTGTCTTGTACCTTTGCATTTTTCTCCCAAACGAAGGTCACTAGAAAGAAAATTTTAAAGCCCCCTGTTAGGCCATCATCTACACGACATAGCCCTGAATTTTCCAATGCGCAGCTCTTTGCAAAAGAGAGATATTGGCAAGGAAAAGCTGTCTTGTACCATTACATTTTTCTCCCAAACGAAGGACACTAGAAAGAAAATGTTAAAGCCTCCTGTTAGGCCATCATCTACACGACATAGCCCTGAATTTTCCAATGCGCAGCTCTTTGCAAAAGAGAGATATTGGCAAGGAAAAGCTGTCTTGTACCTTTGCATTTTTCTCCCAAACGAAGGTCACTAGAAAGAAAATTTTAAAGCCTCCTGTTAGGCCATCATCTACACGACATAGCCCTGAATTTTCCAATGCGTAGCTCTTTGCAAAAGAGAGATATTGGCAAGGAAAAGCTGTCTTGTACCTTTGCATTTTTCTCCCAAACGAAGGACACTAGAAAGAAAATTTTAAAGCCTCCTGTTAGGCCATCATCTACACGACATAGCCCTGAATTTTCCAATGCGCAGCTCTTTGCAAAAGAGAGATATTGGCAAGGAAAAGCTGTCTTGTACCTTTGCATTTTTCTCCCAAACGAAGGAAACTAGAAAGAAAATTTTAAAGCCTCCTGTTAGGCCGTCATCTACACGACATAGCCCTGAATTTTCCAATGCGCAGCTCTTTGCAAAAGAGAGATATTGGCAAGGAAAAGCTGTCTTGTACCATTGCATTTTTCTCCCAAACGAAGGACACTAGAAAGAAAATTTTAAAGCCTCCTGTTAGGCCATCATCTACACGACATAGCCCTGAATTTTCCAATGCGTAGCTCTTTGCAAAAGAGAGATATTGGCAAGGAAAAGCTGTCTTGTACCTTTGCATTTTTCTCCCAAACGAAGGACGCTAGAAAGAAAATTTTAAAGCCTCCTGTTAGGCCATCATCTACACGACATAGCCCTGATTTTTCCAATGCGCAGCTCTTTGCAAAAGAGAGATATTGGCAAGGAAAAGCTGTCTTGTACCTTTGCATTTTTCTCCCAAACGAAGGTCACTAGAAAGAAAATTTTAAAGCCTCCTGTTAGGCCATCATCTACACGACATAGCCCTGAATTTTCCAATGCGTAGCTCTTTGCAAAAGAGAGATATTGGCAAGGAAAAGCTGTCTTGTACCTTTGCATTTTTCTCCCAAACGAAGGACACTAGAAAGAAAATTTTAAAGCCTCCTGTTAGGCCATCATCTACACGACATAGCCCTGAATTTTCCAATGCGCAGCTCTTTGCAAAAGAGAGATATTGGCAAGGAAAAGCTGTCTTGTACCATTGCATTTTTCTCCCAAACGAAGGACACTAGAAAGAACATTTTAAAGCCTGCTGTTAGGCCATCATCTACACGACATAGCCCTGAATTTTCCAATGCGCAGCTCTTTGCAAAAGAGAGATATTGGCAAGGAAAAGCTGTCTTGTACCTTTGCATTTTTCTCCCAAACGAAGGTCACTAGAAAGAAAATTTTAAAGCCTCCTGTTAGGCCATCATCTACACGACATAGCCCTGAATTTTCCAATGCGTAGCTCTTTGCAAAAGAGAGATATTTGCAAGGAAAAGCTGTCTTGTACCTTTGCATTTTTCTCCCAAACGAAGGACACTAGAAAGAAAATTTTAAAGCCTCCTGTTAGGCCATCATCTACACGACATAGCCCTGAATTTTCCAATGCGCAGCTCTTTGCAAAAGAGAGATATTGGCAAGGAAAAGCTGTCTTGTACCATTGCATTTTTCTCCCAAACGAAGGACACTAGAAAGAAAATTTTAAAGCCTCCTGTTAGGCCATCATCTACACGACATAGCCCTGAATTTTCCAATGCGCAGCTCTTTGCAAAAGAGAGATATTGGCAAGGAAAAGCTGTCTTGTACCATTGCATTTTTCTCCCAAACGAAGGACACTAGAAAGAAAATTTTAAAGCCTCCTGTTAGGCCATCATCTACACGACATAGCCCTGAATTTTCCAATGCGCAGCTCTTTGCAAAAGAGAGATATTGGCAAGGAAAAGCTGTCTTGTACCATTGCATTTTTCTCCCAAACGAAGGACACTAGAAAGAAAATTTTAAAGCCTCCTGTTAGGCCATCATCTACACGACATAGCCCTGAATTTTCCAATGCGCAGCTCTTTGCAAAAGAGAGATATTGGCAAGGAAAAGCTGTCTTGTACCTTTGCATTTTTCTCCCAAACGAAGGTCACTAGAAAGAAAATTTTAAAGCCTCCTGTTAGGCCATCATCTACACGACATAGCCCTGAATTTTCCAATGCGCAGCTCTTTGCAAAAGAGAGATATTGGCAAGGAAAAGCTGTCTTGTACCATTGCATTTTTCTCCCAAACGAAGGACACTAGAAAGAAAATTTTAAAGCCTCCTGTTAGGCCATCATCTACAAGACATAGCCCTGAATTTTCCAATGCGCAGCTCTTTGCAAAAGAGAGATATTGGCAAGGAAAAGCTGTCTTGTACCATTGCATTTTTCTCCCAAACGAAGGACACTAGAAAGAAAATGTTAAAGCCTCCTGTTAGGCCATCATCTACACGACATAGCCCTGAATTTTCCAATGCGCAGCACTTTGCAAAAGAGAGATATTGGCAAGGAAAAGCTGTCTTGTACCTTTGCATTTTTCTCCCAAACGAAGGTCACTAGAAAGAAAATTTTAAAGCCCCCTGTTAGGCCATCATCTACACGACATAGCCCTGAATTTTCCAATGCGCAGCTCTTTGCAAAAGAGAGATATTGGCAAGGAAAAGCTGTCTTGTACCATTGCATTTTTCTCCCAAACGAAGGACACTAGAAAGAACATTTTAAAGCCTGCTGTTAGGCCATCATCTACACGACATAGCTCTGAATTTTCCAATGCGTAGCTCTTTGCAAAAGAGAGATATTGGCAAGGAAAAGCTGTCTTGTACCTTTGCATTTTTCTCCCAAACGAAGGTCACTAGAAAGAAAATTTTAAAGCCTCCTGTTAGGCCATCATCTACACGACATAGCCCTGAATTTTCCAATGCGTAGCTCTATGCAAAAGAGAGATATTGGCAAGGAAAAGCTGTCTTGTACCATTGCATTTTTTCTCCCAAACGAAGGACACTAGAAAGAAAATGTTAAAGCCTCCTGTTAGGCCATCATCTACACGACATAGCCCTGAATTTTCCAATGCGCAGCTCTTTGCAAAAGAGAGATATTGGCAAGGAAAAGCTGTCTTGTACCTTTGCATTTTTCTCCCAAACGAAGGTCACTAGAAAGAAAATTTTAAAGCCCCCTGTTAGGCCATCATCTACACGACATAGCCCTGAATTTTCCAATGCGCAGCTCTTTGCAAAAGAGAGATATTGGCAAGGAAAAGCTGTCTTGTACCATTGCATTTTTCTCCCAAACGAAGGACACTAGAAAGAAAATGTTAAAGCCTCCTGTTAGGCCATCATCTACACGACATAGCCCTGAATTTTCCAATGCGCAGCTCTTTGCAAAAGAGAGATATTGGCAAGGAAAAGCTGTCTTGTACCTTTGCATTTTTCTCCCAAACGAAGGTCACTAGAAAGAAAATTTTAAAGCCTCCTGTTAGGCCATCATCTACACGACATAGCCCTGAATTTTCCAATGCGTAGCTCTTTGCAAAAGAGAGATATTGGCAAGGAAAAGCTGTCTTGTACCTTTGCATTTTTCTCCCAAACGAAGGACACTAGAAAGAAAATTTTAAAGCCTCCTGTTAGGCCATCATCTACACGACATAGCCCTGAATTTTCCAATGCGCAGCTCTTTGCAAAAGAGAGATATTGGCAAGGAAAAGCTGTCTTGTACCTTTGCATTTTTCTCCCAAACGAAGGAAACTAGAAAGAAAATTTTAAAGCCTCCTGTTAGGCCGTCATCTACACGACATAGCCCTGAATTTTCCAATGCGCAGCTCTTTGCAAAAGAGAGATATTGGCAAGGAAAAGCTGTCTTGTACCATTGCATTTTTCTCCCAAACGAAGGACACTAGAAAGAAAATTTTAAAGCCTCCTGTTAGGCCATCATCTACTCGACATAGCCCTGAATTTTCCAATGCGTAGCTCTTTGCAAAAGAGAGATATTGGCAAGGAAAAGCTGTCTTGTACCTTTGCATTTTTCTCCCAAACGAAGGACGCTAGAAAGAAAATTTTAAAGCCTCCTGTTAGGCCATCATCTACACGACATAGCCCTGATTTTTCCAATGCGCAGCTCTTTGCAAAAGAGAGATATTGGCAAGGAAAAGCTGTCTTGTACCTTTGCATTTTTCTCCCAAACGAAGGTCACTAGAAAGAAAATTTTAAAGCCTCCTGTTAGGCCATCATCTACACGACATAGCCCTGAATTTTCCAATGCGTAGCTCTTTGCAAAAGAGAGATATTGGCAAGGAAAAGCTGTCTTGTACCTTTGCATTTTTCTCCCAAACGAAGGACACTAGAAAGAAAATTTTAAAGCCTCCTGTTAGGCCATCATCTACACGACATAGCCCTGAATTTTCCAATGCGCAGCTCTTTGCAAAAGAGAGATATTGGCAAGGAAAAGCTGTCTTGTACCATTGCATTTTTCTCCCAAACGAAGGACACTAGAAAGAACATTTTAAAGCCTGCTGTTAGGCCATCATCTACACGACATAGCCCTGAATTTTCCAATGCGCAGCTCTTTGCAAAAGAGAGATATTGGCAAGGAAAAGCTGTCTTGTACCTTTGCATTTTTCTCCCAAACGAAGGTCACTAGAAAGAAAATTTTAAAGCCTCCTGTTAGGCCATCATCTACACGACATAGCCCTGAATTTTCCAATGCGTAGCTCTTTGCAAAAGAGAGATATTTGCAAGGAAAAGCTGTCTTGTACCTTTGCATTTTTCTCCCAAACGAAGGACACTAGAAAGAAAATTTTAAAGCCTCCTGTTAGGCCATCATCTACACGACATAGCCCTGAATTTTCCAATGCGCAGCTCTTTGCAAAAGAGAGATATTGGCAAGGAAAAGCTGTCTTGTACCTTTGCATTTTTCTCCCAAACGAAGGACACTAGAAAGAAAATTTTAAAGCCTCCTGTTAGGCCATCATCTACACGACATAGCCCTGAATTTTCCAATGCGCAGCTCTTTGCAAAAGAGAGATATTGGCAAGGAAAAGCTGTCTTGTACCATTGCATTTTTCTCCCAAACGAAGGACACTAGAAAGAAAATTTTAAAGCCTCCTGTTAGGCCATCATCTACACGACATAGCCCTGAATTTTCCAATGCGCAGCTCTTTGCAAAAGAGAGATATTGGCAAGGAAAAGCTGTCTTGTACCATTGCATTTTTCTCCCAAACGAAGGACACTAGAAAGAAAATGTTAAAGCCTCCTGTTAGGCCATCATCTACACGACATAGCCCTGAATTTTCCAATGCGCAGCTCTTTGCAAAAGAGAGATATTGGCAAGGAAAAGCTGTCTTGTACCTTTGCATTTTTCTCCCAAACGAAGGTCACTAGAAAGAAAATTTTAAAGCCTCCTGTTAGGCCATCATCTACACGACATAGCCCTGAATTTTCCAATGCGTAGCTCTTTGCAAAAGAGAGATATTGGCAAGGAAAAGCTGTCTTGTACCTTTGCATTTTTCTCCCAAACGAAGGACACTAGAAAGAGAATTTTAAAGCCTCCTGTTAGGCCATCATCTACACGACATAGCCCTGAATTTTCTACACGACATAGCCCTGAATTTTCCAATGCGCAGCTCTTTGCAAAAGAGAGTTATTGGCAAGGAAAAGCTGTCTTGTACCTTTGCATTTTTCTCCCAAACGAAGGTCACTAGAAAGAAAATTTTAAAGCCTCCTGTTAGGCCATCATCTACACGACATAGCCCTGAATTTTCCAATGCGTAACTCTTTGCAAAAGAGAGATATTGGCAAGGAAAAGCTGTCTTGTACCTTTGCATTTTTCTCCCAAACGATGGACACTAGAAAGAAAATTTTAAAGCCTCCTGTTAGGCCATCATCTACACGACATAGCCCTGAATTTTCCAATGCGCAGCTCTTTGCAAAAGAGAGATATTGGCAAGGAAAAGCTGTCTTGTACCTTTGCATTTTTCTCCCAAACGAAGGACACTAGAAAGAAAATTTTAAAGCCTCCTGTTAGGCCATCATCTACACGACATAGCCCTGAATTTTCCAATGCGCAGCTCTTTGCAAAAGAGAGATATTGGCAAGGAAAAGCTGTCTTGTACCATTGCATTTTTCTCCCAAACGAAGGACACTAGAAAGAAAATTTTAAAGCCTCCTGTTAGGCCATCATCTACAAGACATAGCCCTGAATTTTCCAATGCGCAGCTCTTTGCAAAAGAGAGATATTGGCAAGGAAAAGCTGTCTTGTACCATTGCATTTTTCTCCCAAACGAAGGACACTAGAAAGAAAATGTTAAAGCCTCCTGTTAGGCCATCATCTACACGACATAGCCCTGAATTTTCCAATGCGCAGCACTTTGCAAAAGAGAGATATTGGCAAGGAAAAGCTGTCTTGTACCTTTGCATTTTTCTCCCAAACGAAGGTCACTAGAAAGAAAATTTTAAAGCCCCCTGTTAGGCCATCATCTACACGACATAGCCCTGAATTTTCCAATGCGCAGCTCTTTGCAAAAGAGAGATATTGGCAAGGAAAAGCTGTCTTGTACCATTGCATTTTTCTCCCAAACGAAGGACACTAGAAAGAAAATGTTAAAGCCTCCTGTTAGGCCATCATCTACACGACATAGCCCTGAATTTTCCAATGCGCAGCTCTTTGCAAAAGAGAGATATTGGCAAGGAAAAGCTGTCTTGTACCTTTGCATTTTTCTCCCAAACGAAGGTCACTAGAAAGAAAATTTTAAAGCCTCCTGTTAGGCCATCATCTACACGACATAGCCCTGAATTTTCCAATGCGCAGCTCTTTGCAAAAGAGAGATATTGGCTAGGAAAAGCTGTCTTGTACCTTTGCATTTTTCTCCCAAACGAAGGACACTAGAAAGAAAATTTTAAAGCCTCCTGTTAGGCCATCATCTACACGACATAGCCCTGAATTTTCCAATGCGCAGCTCTTTGCAAAAGAGAGATATTGGCAAGGAAAAGCTGTCTTGTACCATTGCATTTTTCTCCCAAACGAAGGACACTAGAAAGAACATTTTAAAGCCTGCTGTTAGGCCATCATCTACACGACATAGCCCTGAATTTTCCAATGCGCAGCTCTTTGCAAAAGAGAGATATTGGCAAGGAAAAGCTGTCTTGTACCTTTGCATTTTTCTCCCAAACGAAGGTCACTAGAAAGAAAATTTTAAAGCCTCCTGTTAGGCCATCATCTACACGACATAGCCCTGAATTTTCCAATGCGTAGCTCTATGCAAAAGAGAGATATTGGCAAGGAAAAGCTGTCTTGTACCATTGCATTTTTTCTCCCAAACGAAGGACACTAGAAAGAAAATGTTAAAGCCTCCTGTTAGGCCATCATCTACACGACATAGCCCTGAATTTTCCAATGCGCAGCTCTTTGCAAAAGAGAGATATTGGCAAGGAAAAGCTGTCTTGTACCTTTGCATTTTTCTCCCAAACGAAGGTCACTAGAAAGAAAATTTTAAAGCCCCCTGTTAGGCCATCATCTACACGACATAGCCCTGAATTTTCCAATGCGCAGCTCTTTGCAAAAGAGAGATATTGGCAAGGAAAAGCTGTCTTGTACCATTACATTTTTCTCCCAAACGAAGGACACTAGAAAGAAAATGTTAAAGCCTCCTGTTAGGCCATCATCTACACGACATAGCCCTGAATTTTCCAATGCGCAGCTCTTTGCAAAAGAGAGATATTGGCAAGGAAAAGCTGTCTTGTACCTTTGCATTTTTCTCCCAAACGAAGGTCACTAGAAAGAAAATTTTAAAGCCTCCTGTTAGGCCATCATCTACACGACATAGCCCTGAATTTTCCAATGCGTAGCTCTTTGCAAAAGAGAGATATTGGCAAGGAAAAGCTGTCTTGTACCTTTGCATTTTTCTCCCAAACGAAGGACACTAGAAAGAAAATTTTAAAGCCTCCTGTTAGGCCATCATCTACACGACATAGCCCTGAATTTTCCAATGCGCAGCTCTTTGCAAAAGAGAGATATTGGCAAGGAAAAGCTGTCTTGTACCTTTGCATTTTTCTCCCAAACGAAGGAAACTAGAAAGAAAATTTTAAAGCCTCCTGTTAGGCCGTCATCTACACGACATAGCCCTGAATTTTCCAATGCGCAGCTCTTTGCAAAAGAGAGATATTGGCAAGGAAAAGCTGTCTTGTACCATTGCATTTTTCTCCCAAACGAAGGACACTAGAAAGAAAATTTTAAAGCCTCCTGTTAGGCCATCATCTACACGACATAGCCCTGAATTTTCCAATGCGTAGCTCTTTGCAAAAGAGAGATATTGGCAAGGAAAAGCTGTCTTGTACCTTTGCATTTTTCTCCCAAACGAAGGACGCTAGAAAGAAAATTTTAAAGCCTCCTGTTAGGCCATCATCTACACGACATAGCCCTGATTTTTCCAATGCGCAGCTCTTTGCAAAAGAGAGATATTGGCAAGGAAAAGCTGTCTTGTACCTTTGCATTTTTCTCCCAAACGAAGGTCACTAGAAAGAAAATTTTAAAGCCTCCTGTTAGGCCATCATCTACACGACATAGCCCTGAATTTTCCAATGCGTAGCTCTTTGCAAAAGAGAGATATTGGCAAGGAAAAGCTGTCTTGTACCTTTGCATTTTTCTCCCAAACGAAGGACACTAGAAAGAAAATTTTAAAGCCTCCTGTTAGGCCATCATCTACACGACATAGCCCTGAATTTTCCAATGCGCAGCTCTTTGCAAAAGAGAGATATTGGCAAGGAAAAGCTGTCTTGTACCATTGCATTTTTCTCCCAAACGAAGGACACTAGAAAGAACATTTTAAAGCCTGCTGTTAGGCCATCATCTACACGACATAGCCCTGAATTTTCCAATGCGCAGCTCTTTGCAAAAGAGAGATATTGGCAAGGAAAAGCTGTCTTGTACCTTTGCATTTTTCTCCCAAACGAAGGTCACTAGAAAGAAAATTTTAAAGCCTCCTGTTAGGCCATCATCTACACGACATAGCCCTGAATTTTCCAATGCGTAGCTCTTTGCAAAAGAGAGATATTTGCAAGGAAAAGCTGTCTTGTACCTTTGCATTTTTCTCCCAAACGAAGGACACTAGAAAGAAAATTTTAAAGCCTCCTGTTAGGCCATCATCTACACGACATAGCCCTGAATTTTCCAATGCGCAGCTCTTTGCAAAAGAGAGATATTGGCAAGGAAAAGCTGTCTTGTACCATTGCATTTTTCTCCCAAACGAAGGACACTAGAAAGAAAATTTTAAAGCCTCCTGTTAGGCCATCATCTACACGACATAGCCCTGAATTTTCCAATGCGCAGCTCTTTGCAAAAGAGAGATATTGGCAAGGAAAAGCTGTCTTGTACCATTGCATTTTTCTCCCAAACGAAGGACACTAGAAAGAAAATTTTAAAGCCTCCTGTTAGGCCATCATCTACACGACATAGCCCTGAATTTTCCAATGCGCAGCTCTTTGCAAAAGAGAGATATTGGCAAGGAAAAGCTGTCTTGTACCATTGCATTTTTCTCCCAAACGAAGGACACTAGAAAGAAAATTTTAAAGCCTCCTGTTAGGCCATCATCTACACGACATAGCCCTGAATTTTCCAATGCGCAGCTCTTTGCAAAAGAGAGATATTGGCAAGGAAAAGCTGTCTTGTACCTTTGCATTTTTCTCCCAAACGAAGGTCACTAGAAAGAAAATTTTAAAGCCTCCTGTTAGGCCATCATCTACACGACATAGCCCTGAATTTTCCAATGCGCAGCTCTTTGCAAAAGAGAGATATTGGCAAGGAAAAGCTGTCTTGTACCATTGCATTTTTCTCCCAAACGAAGGACACTAGAAAGAAAATTTTAAAGCCTCCTGTTAGGCCATCATCTACAAGACATAGCCCTGAATTTTCCAATGCGCAGCTCTTTGCAAAAGAGAGATATTGGCAAGGAAAAGCTGTCTTGTACCATTGCATTTTTCTCCCAAACGAAGGACACTAGAAAGAAAATGTTAAAGCCTCCTGTTAGGCCATCATCTACACGACATAGCCCTGAATTTTCCAATGCGCAGCACTTTGCAAAAGAGAGATATTGGCAAGGAAAAGCTGTCTTGTACCTTTGCATTTTTCTCCCAAACGAAGGTCACTAGAAAGAAAATTTTAAAGCCCCCTGTTAGGCCATCATCTACACGACATAGCCCTGAATTTTCCAATGCGCAGCTCTTTGCAAAAGAGAGATATTGGCAAGGAAAAGCTGTCTTGTACCATTGCATTTTTCTCCCAAACGAAGGACACTAGAAAGAACATTTTAAAGCCTGCTGTTAGGCCATCATCTACACGACATAGCTCTGAATTTTCCAATGCGTAGCTCTTTGCAAAAGAGAGATATTGGCAAGGAAAAGCTGTCTTGTACCTTTGCATTTTTCTCCCAAACGAAGGTCACTAGAAAGAAAATTTTAAAGCCTCCTGTTAGGCCATCATCTACACGACATAGCCCTGAATTTTCCAATGCGTAGCTCTATGCAAAAGAGAGATATTGGCAAGGAAAAGCTGTCTTGTACCATTGCATTTTTTCTCCCAAACGAAGGACACTAGAAAGAAAATGTTAAAGCCTCCTGTTAGGCCATCATCTACACGACATAGCCCTGAATTTTCCAATGCGCAGCTCTTTGCAAAAGAGAGATATTGGCAAGGAAAAGCTGTCTTGTACCTTTGCATTTTTCTCCCAAACGAAGGTCACTAGAAAGAAAATTTTAAAGCCCCCTGTTAGGCCATCATCTACACGACATAGCCCTGAATTTTCCAATGCGCAGCTCTTTGCAAAAGAGAGATATTGGCAAGGAAAAGCTGTCTTGTACCATTGCATTTTTCTCCCAAACGAAGGACACTAGAAAGAAAATGTTAAAGCCTCCTGTTAGGCCATCATCTACACGACATAGCCCTGAATTTTCCAATGCGCAGCTCTTTGCAAAAGAGAGATATTGGCAAGGAAAAGCTGTCTTGTACCTTTGCATTTTTCTCCCAAACGAAGGTCACTAGAAAGAAAATTTTAAAGCCTCCTGTTAGGCCATCATCTACACGACATAGCCCTGAATTTTCCAATGCGTAGCTCTTTGCAAAAGAGAGATATTGGCAAGGAAAAGCTGTCTTGTACCTTTGCATTTTTCTCCCAAACGAAGGACACTAGAAAGAAAATTTTAAAGCCTCCTGTTAGGCCATCATCTACACGACATAGCCCTGAATTTTCCAATGCGCAGCTCTTTGCAAAAGAGAGATATTGGCAAGGAAAAGCTGTCTTGTACCTTTGCATTTTTCTCCCAAACGAAGGAAACTAGAAAGAAAATTTTAAAGCCTCCTGTTAGGCCGTCATCTACACGACATAGCCCTGAATTTTCCAATGCGCAGCTCTTTGCAAAAGAGAGATATTGGCAAGGAAAAGCTGTCTTGTACCATTGCATTTTTCTCCCAAACGAAGGACACTAGAAAGAAAATTTTAAAGCCTCCTGTTAGGCCGTCATCTACACGACATAGCCCTGAATTTTCCAATGCGCAGCTCTTTGCAAAAGAGAGATATTGGCAAGGAAAAGCTGTCTTGTACCATTGCATTTTTCTCCCAAACGAAGGACACTAGAAAGAAAATTTTAAAGCCTCCTGTTAGGCCATCATCTACTCGACATAGCCCTGAATTTTCCAATGCGTAGCTCTTTGCAAAAGAGAGATATTGGCAAGGAAAAGCTGTCTTGTACCTTTGCATTTTTCTCCCAAACGAAGGACGCTAGAAAGAAAATTTTAAAGCCTCCTGTTAGGCCATCATCTACACGACATAGCCCTGATTTTTCCAATGCGCAGCTCTTTGCAAAAGAGAGATATTGGCAAGGAAAAGCTGTCTTGTACCTTTGCATTTTTCTCCCAAACGAAGGTCACTAGAAAGAAAATTTTAAAGCCTCCTGTTAGGCCATCATCTACACGACATAGCCCTGAATTTTCCAATGCGTAGCTCTTTGCAAAAGAGAGATATTGGCAAGGAAAAGCTGTCTTGTACCTTTGCATTTTTCTCCCAAACGAAGGACACTAGAAAGAAAATTTTAAAGCCTCCTGTTAGGCCATCATCTACACGACATAGCCCTGAATTTTCCAATGCGCAGCTCTTTGCAAAAGAGAGATATTGGCAAGGAAAAGCTGTCTTGTACCATTGCATTTTTCTCCCAAACGAAGGACACTAGAAAGAACATTTTAAAGCCTGCTGTTAGGCCATCATCTACACGACATAGCCCTGAATTTTCCAATGCGCAGCTCTTTGCAAAAGAGAGATATTGGCAAGGAAAAGCTGTCTTGTACCTTTGCATTTTTCTCCCAAACGAAGGTCACTAGAAAGAAAATTTTAAAGCCTCCTGTTAGGCCATCATCTACACGACATAGCCCTGAATTTTCCAATGCGTAGCTCTTTGCAAAAGAGAGATATTTGCAAGGAAAAGCTGTCTTGTACCTTTGCATTTTTCTCCCAAACGAAGGACACTAGAAAGAAAATTTTAAAGCCTCCTGTTAGGCCATCATCTACACGACATAGCCCTGAATTTTCCAATGCGCAGCTCTTTGCAAAAGAGAGATATTGGCAAGGAAAAGCTGTCTTGTACCTTTGCATTTTTCTCCCAAACGAAGGACACTAGAAAGAAAATTTTAAAGCCTCCTGTTAGGCCATCATCTACACGACATAGCCCTGAATTTTCCAATGCGCAGCTCTTTGCAAAAGAGAGATATTGGCAAGGAAAAGCTGTCTTGTACCATTGCATTTTTCTCCCAAACGAAGGACACTAGAAAGAAAATTTTAAAGCCTCCTGTTAGGCCATCATCTACACGACATAGCCCTGAATTTTCCAATGCGCAGCTCTTTGCAAAAGAGAGATATTGGCAAGGAAAAGCTGTCTTGTACCATTGCATTTTTCTCCCAAACGAAGGACACTAGAAAGAAAATGTTAAAGCCTCCTGTTAGGCCATCATCTACACGACATAGCCCTGAATTTTCCAATGCGCAGCTCTTTGCAAAAGAGAGATATTGGCAAGGAAAAGCTGTCTTGTACCTTTGCATTTTTCTCCCAAACGAAGGTCACTAGAAAGAAAATTTTAAAGCCCCCTGTTAGGCCATCATCTACACGACATAGCCCTGAATTTTCCAATGCGCAGCTCTTTGCAAAAGAGAGATATTGGCAAGGAAAAGCTGTCTTGTACCATTGCATTTTTCTCCCAAACGAAGGACACTAGAAAGAAAATGTTAAAGCCTCCTGTTAGGCCATCATCTACACGACATAGCCCTGAATTTTCCAATGCGCAGCTCTTTGCAAAAGAGAGATATTGGCAAGGAAAAGCTGTCTTGTACCATTGCATTTTTCTCCCAAACGAAGGACACTAGAAAGAAAATTTTAAAGCCTCCTGTTAGGCCATCATCTACACGACATAGCCCTGAATTTTCCAATGCGCAGCTCTTTGCAAAAGAGAGATATTGGCAAGGAAAAGCTGTCTTGTACCATTGCATTTTTCTCCCAAACGAAGGTCACTAGAAAGAAAATTTTAAAGCCTCCTGTTAGGCCATCATCTACACGACATAGCCCTGAATTTTCCAATGCGCAGCTCTTTGCAAAAGAGAGATATTGGCAAGGAAAAGCTGTCTTGTACCTTTGCATTTTTCTCCCAAACGAAGGTCACTAGAAAGAAAATTTTAAAGCCTCCTGTTAGGCCATCATCTACACGACATAGCCCTGAATTTTCCAATGCGTAGCTCTTTGCAAAAGAGAGATATTGGCAAGGAAAAGCTGTCTTGTACCTTTGCATTTTTCTCCCAAACGAAGGACACTAGAAAGAAAATTTTAAAGCCTCCTGTTAGGCCATCATCTACACGACATAGCCCTGAATTTTCCAATGCGCAGCTCTTTGCAAAAGAGAGATATTGGCAAGGAAAAGCTGTCTTGTACCATTGCATTTTTCTCCCAAACGAAGGACACTAGAAAGAACATTTTAAAGCCTGCTGTTAGGCCATCATCTACACGACATAGCCCTGAATTTTCCAATGCGCAGCTCTTTGCAAAAGAGAGATATTGGCAAGGAAAAGCTGTCTTGTACCTTTGCATTTTTCTCCCAAACGAAGGTCACTAGAAAGAAAATTTTAAAGCCTCCTGTTAGGCCATCATCTACACGACATAGCCCTGAATTTTCCAATGCGTAGCTCTTTGCAAAAGAGAGATATTTGCAAGGAAAAGCTGTCTTGTACCTTTGCATTTTTCTCCCAAACGAAGGACACTAGAAAGAAAATTTTAAAGCCTCCTGTTAGGCCATCATCTACACGACATAGCCCTGAATTTTCCAATGCGCAGCTCTTTGCAAAAGAGAGATATTGGCAAGGAAAAGCTGTCTTGTACCTTTGCATTTTTCTCCCAAACGAAGGACACTAGAAAGAAAATTTTAAAGCCTCCTGTTAGGCCATCATCTACACGACATAGCCCTGAATTTTCCAATGCGCAGCTCTTTGCAAAAGAGAGATATTGGCAAGGAAAAGCTGTCTTGTACCATTGCATTTTTCTCCCAAACGAAGGACACTAGAAAGAAAATTTTAAAGCCTCCTGTTAGGCCATCATCTACACGACATAGCCCTGAATTTTCCAATGCGCAGCTCTTTGCAAAAGAGAGATATTGGCAAGGAAAAGCTGTCTTGTACCATTGCATTTTTCTCCCAAACGAAGGACACTAGAAAGAAAATGTTAAAGCCTCCTGTTAGGCCATCATCTACACGACATAGCCCTGAATTTTCCAATGCGCAGCTCTTTGCAAAAGATAGATATTGGCAAGGAAAAGCTGTCTTGTACCTTTGCATTTTTCTCCAAAACGAAGGACACTAGAAAGAAAATTTTAAAGCCTCCTGTTAGGCCATCATCTACACGACATAGCCCTGAATTTTCCAATGCGTAGCTCTTTGCAAAAGAGAGATATTTGCAAGGAAAAGCTGTCTTGTACCTTTGCATTTTTCTCCCAAACGAAGGACACTAGAAAGAAAATTTTAAAGCCTCCTGTTAGGCGATCATCTACACGACATAGCCCTGAATTTTCCAATGCGCAGCTCTTTGCAAAAGAGAGATATTGGCAAGGAAAAGCTGTCTTGTACCTTTGCATTTTTCTCCCAAACGAAGGAAACTAGAAAGAAAATTTTAAAGCCTCCTGTTAGGCCGTCATCTACACGACATAGCCCTGAATTTTCCAATGCGTAGCTCTTTGCAAAAGAGAGATATTGGCAAGGAAAAGCTGTCTTGTACCTTTGCATTTTTCTCCCAAACGAAGGACACTAGAAAGAAAATTTTAAAGCCTCCTGTTAGGCCATCATCTACACGACATAGCCCTGAATTTTCCAATGCGTAGCTCTTTGCAAAAGAGAGATATTGGCAAGGAAAAGCTGTCTTGTACCTTTGCATTTTTCTCCCTAACGAAGGACGCTAGAAAGAAAATTTTAAAGCCTCCTGTTAGGCCATCATCTACACGACATAGCCCTGATTTTTCCAATGCGCAGCTCTTTGCAAAAGAGAGATATTGGCAAGGAAAAGCTGTCTTGTACCTTTGCATTTTTCTCCCAAACGAAGGTCACTAGAAAGAAAATTTTAAAGCCTCCTGTTAGGCCATCATCTACACGACATAGCCCTGAATTTTCCAATGCGTAGCTCTTTGCAAAAGAGAGATATTGGCAAGGAAAAGTTGTCTTGTACCTTTGCATTTTTCTCCCAAACGAAGGACACTAGAAAGAAAATTTTAAAGCCTCCTGTTAGGCCATCATCTACACGACATAGCCCTGAATTTTCCAATGCGCAGCTCTTTACAAAAGAGAGATATTGGCAAGGAAAAGCTGTATTGTACCATTGCATTTTTCTCCCAAACGAAGGACACTAGAAAGAACATTTTAAAGCCTGCTGTTAGGCCATCATCTACACGACATAGCCCTGAATTTTCCAATGCGCAGCTCTTTGCAAAAGAGAGATATTGGCAAGGAAAAGCTGTCTTGTACCTTTGCATTTTTCTCCCAAACGAAGGTCACTAGAAAGAAAATTTTAAAGCCTCCTGTTAGGCCATCATCTACACGACATAGCCCTGAATTTTCCAATGCGTAGCTCTTTGCAAAAGAGAGATATTTGCAAGGAAAAGCTGTCTTGTACCTTTGCATTTTTCTCCCAAACGAAGGACACTAGAAAGAAAATTTTAAAGCCTCCTGTTAGGCCATCATCTACACGACATAGCCCTGAATTTTCCAATGCGCAGCTCTTTGCAAAAGAGAGATATTGGCAAGGAAAAGCTGTCTTGTACCTATGCATTTTTCTCCCAAACGAAGGACACTAGAAAGAAAATTTTAAAGCCTCCTGTTAGGCCATCATCTACACGACATAGCCCTGAATTTTCCAATGCGCAGCTCTTTGCAAAATAGAGATATTGGCAAGGAAAAGCTGTCTTGTACCATTGCATTTTTCTCCCAAACGAAGGACACTAGAAAGAAAATTTTAAAGCCTCCTGTTAGGCCATCATCTACACGACATAGCCCTGAATTTTCCAATGCGCAGCTCTTTGCAAAAGAGAGATATTGGCAAGGAAAAGCTGTCTTGTACCTTTGCATTTTTCTCCCAAACGAAGGTCACTAGAAAGAAAATTTTAAAGCCCCCTGTTAGGCCATCATCTACACGACATAGCCCTGAATTTTCCAATGCGCAGCTCTTTGCAAAAGAGAGATATTGGCAAGGAAAAGCTGTCTTGTACCATTGCATTTTTCTCCCAAACGAAGGACACTAGAAAGAAAATGTTAAAGCCTCCTGTTAGGCCATCATCTACACGACATAGCCCTGAATTTTCCAATGCGCAGCTCTTTGCAAAAGAGAGATATTGGCAAGGAAAAGCTGTCTTGTACCTTTGCATTTTTCTCCCAAACGAAGGTCACTAGAAAGAAAATTTTAAAGCCTCCTGTTAGGCCATCATCTACACGACATAGCCCTGAATTTTCCAATGCGCAGCTCTTTGCAAAAGAGAGATATTGGCAAGGAAAAGCTGTCTTGTACCATTGCATTTTTCTCCCAAACGAAGGACACTAGAAAGAAAATTTTAAAGCCTCCTGTTAGGCCATCATCTACACGACATAGCCCTGAATTTTCCAATGCGCAGCTCTTTGCAAAAGAGAGATATTGGCAAGGAAAAGCTGTCTTGTACCTTTGCATTTTTCTCCCAAACGAAGGTCACTAGAAAGAAAATTTTATAGCCTCCTGTTAGGCCATCATCTACACGACATAGCCCTGAATTTTCCAATGCGTAGCTCTTTGCAAAAGAGAGATATTGGCAAGGAAAAGCTGTCTTGTACCTTTGCATTTTTCTCCCAAACGAAGGACACTAGAAAGAAAATTTTAAAGCCTCCTGTTAGGCCATCATCTACACGACATAGCCCTGAATTTTCCAATGCGCAGCTCTTTGCAAAAGAGAGATATTGGCAAGGAAAAGCTGTCTTGTACCATTGCATTTTTCTCCCAAACGAAGGACACTAGAAAGAACATTTTAAAGCCTGCTGTTAGGCCATCATCTACACGACATAGCCCTGAATTTTCCAATGCGCAGCTCTTTGCAAAAGAGAGATATTGGCAAGGAAAAGCTGTCTTGTACCTTTGCATTTTTCTCCCAAACGAAGGTCACTAGAAAGAAAATTTTAAAGCCTCCTGTTAGGCCATCATCTACACGACATAGCCCTGAATTTTCCAATGCGTAGCTCTTTGCAAAAGAGAGATATTTGCAAGGAAAAGCTGTCTTGTACCTTTGCATTTTTCTCCCAAACGAAGGACACTAGAAAGAAAATTTTAAAGCCTCCTGTTAGGCCATCATCTACACGACATAGCCCTGAATTTTCCAATGCGCAGCTCTTTGCAAAAGAGAGATATTGGCAAGGAAAAGCTGTCTTGTACCTTTGCATTTTTCTCCCAAACGAAGGACACTAGAAAGAAAATTTTAAAGCCTCCTGTTAGGCCATCATCTACACGACATAGCCCTGAATTTTCCAATGCGCAGCTCTTTGCAAAAGAGAGATATTGGCAAGGAAAAGCTGTCTTGTACCATTGCATTTTTCTCCCAAACGAAGGACACTAGAAAGAAAATGTTAAAGCCTCCTGTTAGGCCATCATCTACACGACATAGCCCTGAATTTTCCAATGCGCAGCTCTTTGCAAAAGATAGATATTGGCAAGGAAAAGCTGTCTTGTACCTTTGCATTTTTCTCCCAAACGAAGGACACTAGAAAGAAAATTTTAAAGCCTCCTGTTAGGCCATCATCTACACGACATAGCCCTGAATTTTCCAATGCGTAGCTCTTTGCAAAAGAGAGATATTTGCAAGGAAAAGCTGTCTTGTACCTTTGCATTTTTCTCCCAAACGAAGGACACTAGAAAGAAAATTTTAAAGCCTCCTGTTAGGCGATCATCTACACGACATAGCCCTGAATTTTCCAATGCGCAGCTCTTTGCAAAAGAGAGATATTGGCAAGGAAAAGCTGTCTTGTACCTTTGCATTTTTCTCCCAAACGAAGGACACTAGAAAGAAAATTTTAAAGCCTCCTGTTAGGCCATCATCTACACGACATAGCCCTGAATTTTCCAATGCGCAGCTCTTTGCAAAAGAGAGATATTGGCAAGGAAAAGCTGTCTTGTACCATTGCATTTTTCTCCCAAACGAAGGACACTAGAAAGAAAATTTTAAAGCCTCCTGTTAGGCCATCATCTACACGACATAGCCCTAAATTTTCCAATGCGCAGCTCTTTGCAAAAGAGAGATATTGGCAAGGAAAAGCTGTCTTGTACCATTGCATTTTTCTCCCAAACGAAGGACACTAGAAAGAAAATGTTAAAGCCTCCTGTTAGGCCATCATCTACACGACATAGCCCTGAATTTTCCAATGCGCAGCTCTTTGCAAAAGAGAGATATTGGCAAGTAAAAGCTGTCTTGTACCTTTGCATTTTTCTCCCAAACGAAGGTCACTAGAAAGAAAATTTTAAAGCCCCCTGTTAGGCCATCATCTACACGACATAGCCCTGAATTTTCCAATGCGCAGCTCTTTGCAAAAGAGAGATATTGGCAAGGAAAAGCTGTCTTGTACCATTGCATTTTTCTCCCAAACGAAGGACACTAGAAAGAAAATGTTAAAGCCTCCTGTTAGGCCATCATCTACACGACATAGCCCTGAATTTTCCAATGCGCAGCTCTTTGCAAAAGAGAGATATTGGCAAGGAAAAGCTGTCTTGTACCTTTGCATTTTTCTCCCAAACGAAGGTCACTAGAAAGAAAATTTTAAAGCCTCCTGTTAGGCCATCATCTACACGACATAGCCCTGAATTTTCCAATGCGTAGCTCTTTGCAAAAGAGAGATATTGGCAAGGAAAAGCTGTCTTGTACCATTGCATTTTTCTCCCAAACGAAGGACACTAGAAAGAACATTTTAAAGCCTGCTGTTAGGCCATCATCTACACGACATAGCCCTGAATTTTCCAATGCGCAGCTCTTTGCAAAAGAGAGATATTTGCAAGGAAAAGCTGTCTTGTACCTTTGCATTTTTCTCCCAAACGAAGGACACTAGAAAGAAAATTTTAAAGCCTCCTGTTAGGCCATCATCTACACGACATAGCCCTGAATTTTCCAATGCGCAGCTCTTTGCAAAAGAGAGATATTGGCAAGGAAAAGCTGTCTTGTACCTTTGCATTTTTCTCCCAAACGAAGGACACTAGAAAGAAAATTTTAAAGCCTCCTGTTAGGCCATCATCTACACGACATAGCCCTGAATTTTCCAATGCGCAGCTCTTTGCAAAAGAGAGATATTGGCAAGGAAAAGCTGTCTTGTACCATTGCATTTTTCTCCCAAACGAAGGACACTAGAAAGAAAATTTTAAAGCCTCCTGTTAGGCCATCATCTACACGACATAGCCCTGAATTTTCCAATGCGCAGCTCTTTGCAAAAGTGAGATATTGGCAAGGAAAAGCTGTCTTGTACTATTGCATTTTTCTCCCAAACGAAGGACACTAGAAAGAAAATGTTAAAGCCTCCTGTTAGGCCATCATCTACACGACATAGCCCTGAATTTTCCAATGCGCAGCTCTTTGCAAAAGAGAGATATTGGCAAGGAAAAGCTGTCTTGTACCTTTGCATTTTTCTCCCAAACGAAGGTCACTAGAAAGAAAATTTTAAAGCCCCCTGTTAGGCCATCATCTACACGACATAGCCCTGAATTTTCCAATGCGCAGCTCTTTGCAAAAGAGAGATATTGGCAAGGAAAAGTTGTCTTGTACCATTGCATTTTTCTCCCAAACGAAGGACACTAGAAAGAACATTTTAAAGCCTGCTGTTAGGCCATCATCTACACGACATAGCCCTGAATTTTCCAATGCGCAGCTCTTTGCAAAAGAGAGATATTGGCAAGGAAAAGCTGTCTTGTACCTTTGCATTTTTCTCCCAAACGAAGGTCACTAGAAAGAAAATTTTAAAGCCTCCTGTTAGGCCATCATCTACACGACATAGCCCTGAATTTTCCAATGCGTAGCTCTATGCAAAAGAGAGATATTTGCAAGGAAAAGCTGTCTTGTACCTTTGCATTTTTCTCCCAAACGAAGGACACTAGAAAGAAAATTTTAAAGCCTCCTGTTAGGCCATCATCTACACGACATAGCCCTGCATTTTCCAATGCGCAGCTCTTTGCAAAAGAGAGATATTGGCAAGGAAAAGCTGTCTTGTACCTTTGCATTTTTCTCCCAAACGAAGGACACTAGAAAGAAAATTTTAAAGCCTCCTGTTAGGCCATCATCTACACGACATAGCCCTGAATTTTCCAATGCGCAGCTCTTTGCAAAAGAGAGATATTGGCAAGGAAAAGCTGTCTTGTACCATTGCATTTTTCTCCCAAACGAAGGACACTAGAAAGAAAATTTTAAAGCCTCCTGTTAGGCCATCATCTACACGACATAGCCCTGAATTTTCCAATGCGCAGCTCTTTGCAAAAGAGAGATATTGGCAAGGAAAAGCTGTCTTGTACCTTTGCATTTTTCTCCCAAACGAAGGTCACTAGAAAGAAAATTTTAAAGCCCCCTGTTAGGCCATCATCTACACGACATAGCCCTGAATTTTCCAATGCGCAGCTCTTTGCAAAAGAGAGATATTGGCAAGGAAAAGCTGTCTTGTACCATTGCATTTTTCTCCCAAACGAAGGACACTAGAAAGAAAATGTTAAAGCCTCCTGTTAGGCCATCATCTACACGACATAGCCCTGAATTTTCCAATGCGCAGCTCTTTGCAAAAGAGAGATATTGGCAAGGAAAAGCTGTCTTGTACCTTTGCATTTTTCTCCCAAACGAAGGTCACTAGAAAGAAAATTTTAAAGCCTCCTGTTAGGCCATCATCTACACGACGTAGGCCTGAATTTTCCAATGCGCAGCTCTTTGCAAAAGAGAGATATTGGCAAGGAAAAGCTGTATTGTACCATTGCATTTTTCTCCCAAACGAAGGACACTAGAAAGAACATTTTAAAGCCTCCTGTTAGGCCATCATCTACACGACATAGCCCTGAATTTTCCAATGCGCAGCTCTTTGCAAAAGAGAGATATTGGCAAGGAAAAGCTGTCTTGTACCTTTGCATTTTTCTCCCAAACGAAGGTCACTAGAAAGAAAATTTTAAAGCCTCCTGTTAGGCCATCATCTACACGACATAGCCCTGAATTTTCCAATGCGTAGCTCTTTGCAAAAGAGAGATATTTGCAAGGAAAAGCTGTCTTGTACCTTTGCATTTTTCTCCCAAACGAAGGACACTAGAAAGAAAATTTTAAAGCCTCCTGTTAGGCCATCATCTACACGACATAGCCCTGAATTTTCCAATGCGCAGCTCTTTGCAAAAGAGAGATATTGGCAAGGAAAAGCTGTCTTGTACCTTTGCATTTTTCTCCCAAACGAAGGACACTAGAAAGAAAATTTTAAAGCCTCCTGTTAGGCCATCATCTACACGACATAGCCCTGAATTTTCCAATGCGCAGCTCTTTGCAAAAGAGAGATATTGGCAAGGAAAAGCTGTCTTGTACCATTGCATTTTTCTCCCAAACGAAGGACACTAGAAAGAAAATTTTAAAGCCTCCTGTTAGGCCATCATCTACACGACATAGCCCTGAATTTTCCAATGCGCAGCTCTTTGCAAAAGAGAGATATTGGCAAGGAAAAGCTGTCTTGTACCATTGCATTTTTCTACCAAACGAAGGACACTAGAAAGAAAATGTTAAAGCCTCCTGTTAGGCCATCATCTACACGACATAGCCCTGAATTTTCCAATGCGCAGCTCTTTGCAAAAGAGAGATATTGGCAAGGAAAAGCTGTCTTGTACCTTTGCATTTTTCTCCCAAACGAAGGTCACTAGAAAGAAAATTTTAAAGCCCCCTGTTAGGCCATCATCTACACGACATAGCCCTGAATTTTCCAATGCGCAGCTCTTTGCAAAAGAGAGATATTGGCAAGGAAAAGCTGTCTTGTACCATTGCATTTTTCTCCCAAACGAAGGACACTAGAAAGAACATTTTAAAGCCTGCTGTTAGGCCATCATCTACACGACATAGCCCTGGATTTTCCAATGCGCAGCTCTTTGCAAAAGAGAGATATTGGCAAGGAAAAGCTGTCTTGTACCTTTGCATTTTTCTCCCAAACGAAGGTCACTAGAAAGAAAATTTTAAAGCCTCCTGTTAGGCCATCATCTACACGACATACCCCTGAATTTTCCAATGCGTAGCTCTTTGCAAAAGAGAGATATTTGCAAGGAAAAGCTGTCTTGTACCTTTGCATTTTTCTCCCAAACGAAGGACACTAGAAAGAAAATTTGAAAGCCTCCTGTTAGGCCATCATCTACACGACATAGCCCTGAATTTTCCAATGCGCAGCTCTTTGCAAAAGAGAGATATTGGCAAGGAAAAGCTGTCTTGTACCTTTGCATTTTTCTCCCAAACGAAGGACACTAGAAAGAACATTTTAAAGCCTCCTATTAGGCCATCATCTACACGACATAGCCCTGAATTTTCCAATGCGCAGCTCTTTGCAAAAAAGAGATATTGGCAAGGAAAAGCTGTCTTGTACCATTGCATTTTTCTCCCAAACGAAGGACACTAGAAAGAAAATTTTAAAGCCTCCTGTTAGGCCATCATCTACACGACATAGCCCTGAATTTTCCAATGCGCAGCTCTTTGCAAAAGAGAGATATTGGCAAGGAAAAGCTGTCTTGTACCTTTGCATTTTTCTCCCAAACGAAGGTCACTAGAAAGAAAATTTTAAAGCCCCCTGTTAGGCCATCATCTACACGACATAGCCCTGAATTTTCCAATGCGCAGCTCTTTGCAAAAGAGAGATATTGGCAAGGAAAAGCTGTCTTGTACCATTGCATTTTTCTCCCAAACGAAGGACACTAGAAAGAAAATGTTAAAGCCTCCTGTTAGGCCATCATCTACACGACATAGCCCTGAATTTTCCAATGCGCAGCTCTTTGCAAAAGAGAGATATTGGCAAGGAAAAGCTGTCTTGTACCTTTGCATTTTTCTCCCAAACGAAGGACACTAGAAAGAAAATTTTAAAGCCTCCTGTTAGGCCATCATCTACACGACATAGCCCTGAATTTTCCAATGCGCAGCTCTTTGCAAAAGAGAGATATTGGCAAGGAAAAGCTGTCTTGTACCATTGCATTTTTCTCCCAAACGAAGGACACTAGAAAGAAAATTTTAAAGCCTCCTGTTAGGCCATCATCTACACGACATAGCCCTGAATTTTCCAATGCGCAGCTCTTTGCAAAAGAGAGATATTGGCAAGGAAAAGCTGTCTTGTACCTTTGCATTTTTCTCCCAAACGAAGGACACTAGAAAGAAAATTTTAAAGCCTCCTGTTAGGCCATCATCTACACGACATAGCCCTGAATTTTCCAATGCGCAGCTCTTTGCAAAAGAGAGATATTGGCAAGGAAAAGCTGTTTTGTACCATTGCATTTTTCTCCCAAACGAAGGACACTAGAAAGAAAATTTTAAAGCCTCCTGTTAGGCCATCATCTACACGACATAGCTCTGAATTTTCCAATGCGTAGCTCTTTGCAAAAGAGAGATATTGGCAAGGAAAAGCTGTCTTGTACCTTTGCATTTTTCTCCCAAACGAAGGACACTAGAAAGAAAATTTTAAAGCCTCCTGTTAGGCCATCATCTACACGACATAGCCCTGAATTTTCCAATGCGCAGCTCTTTGCAAAAGAGAGATATTGGCAAGGAAAAGCTGTCTTGTACCATTGCATTTTTCTCCCAAACGAAGGACACTAGAAAGAAAATTTTAAAGCCTCCTGTTAGGCCATCATCTACACGACATAGCCCTGAATTTTCCAATGCGCAGCTCTTTGCAAAAGAGAGATATTGGCAAGGAAAAGCTGTCTTGTACCTTTGCATTTTTCTCCCAAATGAAGGTCACTAGAAAGAAAATTTTAAAGCCCCCTGTTAGGCCATCATCTACACGACATAGCCCTGAATTTTCCAATGCGCAGCTCTTTGCAAAAGAGAGATATTGGCAAGGAAAAGCTGTCTTGTACCATTGCATTTTTCTCCCAAACGAAGGACACTAGAAAGAAAATGTTAAAGCCTCCTGTTAGGCCATCATCTACACGACATAGCCCTGAATTTTCCAATGCGCAGCTCTTTGCAAAAGAGAGATATTGGCAAGGAAAAGCTGTCTTGTACCTTTGCATTTTTCTCCCAAACGAAGGACACTAGAAAGAAAATTTTAAAGCCTCCTGTTAGGCCATCATCTACACGACATAGCCCTGAATTTTCCAATGCGCAGCTCTTTGCAAAAGAGAGATATTGGCAAGGAAAAGCTGTCTTGTACCTTTGCATTTTTCTCCCAAACGAAGGACACTAGAAAGAAAATTTTAAAGCCTCCTGTTAGGCCATCATCTACACGACATAGCCCTGAATTTTCCAATGCGCAGCTCTTTGCAAAAGAGAGATATTGGCAAGGAAAAGCTGTCTTGTACCATTGCATTTTTCTCCCAAACGAAGGACACTAGAAAGAAAATTTTAAAGCCTCCTGTTAGGCCATCATCTACACGACATAGCCCTGAATTTTCCAATGCGCAGCTCTTTGCAAAAGAGAGATATTGGCAAGGAAAAGCTGTCTTGTACCATTGCATTTTTCTCCCAAACGAAGGACACTAGAAAGAAAATGTTAAAGCCTCCTGTTAGGCCATCATCTACACGACATAGCCCTGAATTTTCCAATGCGCAGCTCTTTGCAAAAGAGAGATATTGGCAAGGAAAAGCTGTCTTGTACCTTTGCATTTTTCTCCCAAACGAAGGTCACTAGAAAGAAAATTTTAAAGCCCCCTGTTAGGCCATCATCTACACGACATAGCCCTGAATTTTCCAATGCGCAGCTCTTTGCAAAAGAGAGATATTGGCAAGGAAAAGCTGTCTTGTACCATTGCATTTTTCTCCCAAACGAAGGACACTAGAAAGAACATTTTAAAGCCTGCTGTTAGGCCATCATCTACACGACATAGCCCTGGATTTTCCAATGCGCAGCTCTTTGCAAAAGAGAGATATTGGCAAGGAAAAGCTGTCTTGTACCTTTGCATTTTTCTCCCAAACGAAGGTCACTAGAAAGAAAATTTTAAAGCCTCCTGTTAGGCCATCATCTACACGACATAGCCCTGAATTTTCCAATGCGTAGCTCTTTGCAAAAGAGAGATATTTGCAAGGAAAAGCTGTCTTGTACCTTTGCATTTTTCTCCCAAACGAAGGACACTAGAAAGAAAATTTGAAAGCCTCCTGTTTAGGCCATCATCTACACGACATAGCCCTGAATTTTCCAATGCGCAGCTCTTTGCAAAAGAGAGATATTGGCAAGGAAAAGCTGTCTTGTACCTTTGCATTTTTCTCCCAAACGAAGGACACTAGAAAGAACATTTTAAAGCCTCCTATTAGGCCATCATCTACACGACATAGCCCTGAATTTTCCAATGCGCAGCTCTTTGCAAAAAAGAGATATTGGCAAGGAAAAGCTGTCTTGTACCATTGCATTTTTCTCCCAAACGAAGGACACTAGAAAGAAAATTTTAAAGCCTCCTGTTAGGCCATCATCTACACGACATAGCCCTGAATTTTCCAATGCGCAGCTCTTTGCAAAAAAGAGATATTGGCAAGGAAAAGCTGTCTTGTACCATTGCATTTTTCTCCCAAACGAAGGACACTAGAAAGAAAATGTTAAAGCCTCCTGTTAGGCCATCATCTACACGACATAGCCCTGAATTTTCCAATGCGCAGCTCTTTGCAAAAGAGAGATATTGGCAAGGAAAAGCTGTCTTGTACCTTTGCATTTTTCTCCCAAACGAAGGACACTAGAAAGAAAATTTTAAAGCCTCCTGTTAGGCCATCATCTACACGACATAGCCCTGAATTTTCCAATGCGCAGCTCTTTGCAAAAGAGAGATATTGGCAAGGAAAAGCTGTCTTGTACCTTTGCATTTTTCTCCCAAACGAAGGACACTAGAAAGAAAATTTTAAAGCCTCCTGTTAGGCCATCATCTACACGACATAGCCCTGAATTTTCCAATGCGCAGCTCTTTGCAAAAGAGAGATATTGGCAAGGAAAAGCTGTCTTGTACCATTGCATTTTTCTCCCAAACGAAGGACACTAGAAAGAAAATTTTAAAGCCTCCTGTTAGGCCATCATCTACACGACATAGCCCTGAATTTTCCAATGCGCAGCTCTTTGCAAAAGAGAGATATTGGCAAGGAAAAGCTGTCTTGTACCATTGCATTTTTCTACCAAACGAAGGACACTAGAAAGAAAATGTTAAAGCCTCCTGTTAGGCCATCATCTACACGACATAGCCCTGAATTTTCCAATGCGCAGCTCTTTGCAAAAGAGAGATATTGGCAAGGAAAAGCTGTCTTGTACCTTTGCATTTTTCTCCCAAACGAAGGTCACTAGAAAGAAAATTTTAAAGCCCCCTGTTAGGCCATCATCTACACGACATAGCCCTGAATTTTCCAATGCGCAGCTCTTTGCAAAAGAGAGATATTGGCAAGGAAAAGCTGTCTTGTACCATTGCATTTTTCTCCCAAACGAAGGACACTAGAAAGAACATTTTAAAGCCTGCTGTTAGGCCATCATCTACACGACATAGCCCTGGATTTTCCAATGCGCAGCTCTTTGCAAAAGAGAGATATTGGCAAGGAAAAGCTGTCTTGTACCTTTGCATTTTTCTCCCAAACGAAGGTCACTAGAAAGAAAATTTTAAAGCCTCCTGTTAGGCCATCATCTACACGACATACCCCTGAATTTTCCAATGCGTAGCTCTTTGCAAAAGAGAGATATTTGCAAGGAAAAGCTGTCTTGTACCTTTGCATTTTTCTCCCAAACGAAGGACACTAGAAAGAAAATTTGAAAGCCTCCTGTTAGGCCATCATCTACACGACATAGCCCTGAATTTTCCAATGCGCAGCTCTTTGCAAAAGAGAGATATTGGCAAGGAAAAGCTGTCTTGTACCTTTGCATTTTTCTCCCAAACGAAGGACACTAGAAAGAACATTTTAAAGCCTCCTATTAGGCCATCATCTACACGACATAGCCCTGAATTTTCCAATGCGCAGCTCTTTGCAAAAAAGAGATATTGGCAAGGAAAAGCTGTCTTGTACCATTGCATTTTTCTCCCAAACGAAGGACACTAGAAAGAAAATTTTAAAGCCTCCTGTTAGGCCATCATCTACACGACATAGCCCTGAATTTTCCAATGCGCAGCTCTTTGCAAAAGAGAGATATTGGCAAGGAAAAGCTGTCTTGTACCTTTGCATTTTTCTCCCAAACGAAGGTCACTAGAAAGAAAATTTTAAAGCCCCCTGTTAGGCCATCATCTACACGACATAGCCCTGAATTTTCCAATGCGCAGCTCTTTGCAAAAGAGAGATATTGGCAAGGAAAAGCTGTCTTGTACCATTGCATTTTTCTCCCAAACGAAGGACACTAGAAAGAAAATGTTAAAGCCTCCTGTTAGGCCATCATCTACACGACATAGCCCTGAATTTTCCAATGCGCAGCTCTTTGCAAAAGAGAGATATTGGCAAGGAAAAGCTGTCTTGTACCTTTGCATTTTTCTCCCAAACGAAGGACACTAGAAAGAAAATTTTAAAGCCTCCTGTTAGGCCATCATCTACACGACATAGCCCTGAATTTTCCAATGCGCAGCTCTTTGCAAAAGAGAGATATTGGCAAGGAAAAGCTGTCTTGTACCATTGCATTTTTCTCCCAAACGAAGGACACTAGAAAGAAAATTTTAAAGCCTCCTGTTAGGCCATCATCTACACGACATAGCCCTGAATTTTCCAATGCGCAGCTCTTTGCAAAAGAGAGATATTGGCAAGGAAAAGCTGTCTTGTACCTTTGCATTTTTCTCCCAAACGAAGGACACTAGAAAGAAAATTTTAAAGCCTCCTGTTAGGCCATCATCTACACGACATAGCCCTGAATTTTCCAATGCGCAGCTCTTTGCAAAAGAGAGATATTGGCAAGGAAAAGCTGTTTTGTACCATTGCATTTTTCTCCCAAACGAAGGACACTAGAAAGAAAATTTTAAAGCCTCCTGTTAGGCCATCATCTACACGACATAGCTCTGAATTTTCCAATGCGTAGCTCTTTGCAAAAGAGAGATATTGGCAAGGAAAAGCTGTCTTGTACCTTTGCATTTTTCTCCCAAACGAAGGACACTAGAAAGAAAATTTTAAAGCCTCCTGTTAGGCCATCATCTACACGACATAGCCCTGAATTTTCCAATGCGCAGCTCTTTGCAAAAGAGAGATATTGGCAAGGAAAAGCTGTCTTGTACCATTGCATTTTTCTCCCAAACGAAGGACACTAGAAAGAAAATTTTAAAGCCTCCTGTTAGGCCATCATCTACACGACATAGCCCTGAATTTTCCAATGCGCAGCTCTTTGCAAAAGAGAGATATTGGCAAGGAAAAGCTGTCTTGTACCTTTGCATTTTTCTCCCAAACGAAGGTCACTAGAAAGAAAATTTTAAAGCCCCCTGTTAGGCCATCATCTACACGACATAGCCCTGAATTTTCCAATGCGCAGCTCTTTGCAAAAGAGAGATATTGGCAAGGAAAAGCTGTCTTGTACCATTGCATTTTTCTCCCAAACGAAGGACACTAGAAAGAAAATGTTAAAGCCTCCTGTTAGGCCATCATCTACACGACATAGCCCTGAATTTTCCAATGCGCAGCTCTTTGCAAAAGAGAGATATTGGCAAGGAAAAGCTGTCTTGTACCTTTGCATTTTTCTCCCAAACGAAGGACACTAGAAAGAAAATTTTAAAGCCTCCTGTTAGGCCATCATCTACACGACATAGCCCTGAATTTTCCAATGCGCAGCTCTTTGCAAAAGAGAGATATTGGCAAGGAAAAGCTGTCTTGTACCTTTGCATTTTTCTCCCAAACGAAGGACACTAGAAAGAAAATTTTAAAGCCTCCTGTTAGGCCATCATCTACACGACATAGCCCTGAATTTTCCAATGCGCAGCTCTTTGCAAAAGAGAGATATTGGCAAGGAAAAGCTGTCTTGTACCATTGCATTTTTCTCCCAAACGAAGGACACTAGAAAGAAAATTTTAAAGCCTCCTGTTAGGCCATCATCTACACGACATAGCCCTGAATTTTCCAATGCGCAGCTCTTTGCAAAAGAGAGATATTGGCAAGGAAAAGCTGTCTTGTACCATTGCATTTTTCTCCCAAACGAAGGACACTAGAAAGAAAATGTTAAAGCCTCCTGTTAGGCCATCATCTACACGACATAGCCCTGAATTTTCCAATGCGCAGCTCTTTGCAAAAGAGAGATATTGGCAAGGAAAAGCTGTCTTGTACCTTTGCATTTTTCTCCCAAACGAAGGTCACTAGAAAGAAAATTTTAAAGCCCCCTGTTAGGCCATCATCTACACGACATAGCCCTGAATTTTCCAATGCGCAGCTCTTTGCAAAAGAGAGATATTGGCAAGGAAAAGCTGTCTTGTACCATTGCATTTTTCTCCCAAACGAAGGACACTAGAAAGAACATTTTAAAGCCTGCTGTTAGGCCATCATCTACACGACATAGCCCTGGATTTTCCAATGCGCAGCTCTTTGCAAAAGAGAGATATTGGCAAGGAAAAGCTGTCTTGTACCTTTGCATTTTTCTCCCAAACGAAGGTCACTAGAAAGAAAATTTTAAAGCCTCCTGTTAGGCCATCATCTACACGACATAGCCCTGAATTTTCCAATGCGTAGCTCTTTGCAAAAGAGAGATATTTGCAAGGAAAAGCTGTCTTGTACCTTTGCATTTTTCTCCCAAACGAAGGACACTAGAAAGAAAATTTGAAAGCCTCCTGTTTAGGCCATCATCTACACGACATAGCCCTGAATTTTCCAATGCGCAGCTCTTTGCAAAAGAGAGATATTGGCAAGGAAAAGCTGTCTTGTACCTTTGCATTTTTCTCCCAAACGAAGGACACTAGAAAGAACATTTTAAAGCCTCCTATTAGGCCATCATCTACACGACATAGCCCTGAATTTTCCAATGCGCAGCTCTTTGCAAAAAAGAGATATTGGCAAGGAAAAGCTGTCTTGTACCATTGCATTTTTCTCCCAAACGAAGGACACTAGAAAGAAAATTTTAAAGCCTCCTGTTAGGCCATCATCTACACGACATAGCCCTGAATTTTCCAATGCGCAGCTCTTTGCAAAAAAGAGATATTGGCAAGGAAAAGCTGTCTTGTACCATTGCATTTTTCTCCCAAACGAAGGACACTAGAAAGAAAATGTTAAAGCCTCCTGTTAGGCCATCATCTACACGACATAGCCCTGAATTTTCCAATGCGCAGCTCTTTGCAAAAGAGAGATATTGGCAAGGAAAAGCTGTCTTGTACCTTTGCATTTTTCTCCCAAACGAAGGACACTAGAAAGAAAATTTTAAAGCCTCCTGTTAGGCCATCATCTACACGACATAGCCCTGAATTTTCCAATGCGCAGCTCTTTGCAAAAGAGAGATATTGGCAAGGAAAAGCTGTCTTGTACCTTTGCATTTTTCTCCCAAACGAAGGACACTAGAAAGAAAATTTTAAAGCCTCCTGTTAGGCCATCATCTACACGACATAGCCCTGAATTTTCCAATGCGCAGCTCTTTGCAAAAGAGAGATATTGGCAAGGAAAAGCTGTCTTGTACCATTGCATTTTTCTCCCAAACGAAGGACACTAGAAAGAAAATTTTAAAGCCTCCTGTTAGGCCATCATCTACACGACATAGCCCTGAATTTTCCAATGCGCAGCTCTTTGCAAAAGAGAGATATTGGCAAGGAAAAGCTGTCTTGTACCATTGCATTTTTCTCCCAAACGAAGGACACTAGAAAGAAAATGTTAAAGCCTCCTGTTAGGCCATCATCTACACGACATAGCCCTGAATTTTCCAATGCGCAGCTCTTTGCAAAAGAGAGATATTGGCAAGGAAAAGCTGTCTTGTACCTTTGCATTTTTCTCCCAAACGAAGGTCACTAGAAAGAAAATTTTAAAGCCCCCTGTTAGGCCATCATCTACACGACATAGCCCTGAATTTTCCAATGCGCAGCTCTTTGCAAAAGAGAGATATTGGCAAGGAAAAGCTGTCTTGTACCATTGCATTTTTCTCCCAAACGAAGGACACTAGAAAGAACATTTTAAAGCCTGCTGTTAGGCCATCATCTACACGACATAGCCCTGGATTTTCCAATGCGCAGCTCTTTGCAAAAGAGAGATATTGGCAAGGAAAAGCTGTCTTGTACCTTTGCATTTTTCTCCCAAACGAAGGTCACTAGAAAGAAAATTTTAAAGCCTCCTGTTAGGCCATCATCTACACGACATAGCCCTGAATTTTCCAATGCGTAGCTCTTTGCAAAAGAGAGATATTTGCAAGGAAAAGCTGTCTTGTACCTTTGCATTTTTCTCCCAAACGAAGGACACTAGAAAGAAAATTTGAAAGCCTCCTGTTAGGCCATCATCTACACGACATAGCCCTGAATTTTCCAATGCGCAGCTCTTTGCAAAAGAGAGATATTGGCAAGGAAAAGCTGTCTTGTACCTTTGCATTTTTCTCCCAAACGAAGGACACTAGAAAGAACATTTTAAAGCCTCCTATTAGGCCATCATCTACACGACATAGCCCTGAATTTTCCAATGCGCAGCTCTTTGCAAAAAAGAGATATTGGCAAGGAAAAGCTGTCTTGTACCATTGCATTTTTCTCCCAAACGAAGGACACTAGAAAGAAAATTTTAAAGCCTCCTGTTAGGCCATCATCTACACGACATAGCCCTGAATTTTCCAATGCGCAGCTCTTTGCAAAAGAGAGATATTGGCAAGGAAAAGCTGTCTTGTACCTTTGCATTTTTCTCCCAAACGAAGGTCACTAGAAAGAAAATTTTAAAGCCCCCTGTTAGGCCATCATCTACACGACATAGCCCTGAATTTTCCAATGCGCAGCTCTTTGCAAAAGAGAGATATTGGCAAGGAAAAGCTGTCTTGTACCATTGCATTTTTCTCCCAAACGAAGGACACTAGAAAGAAAATGTTAAAGCCTCCTGTTAGGCCATCATCTACACGACATAGCCCTGAATTTTCCAATGCGCAGCTCTTTGCAAAAGAGAGATATTGGCAAGGAAAAGCTGTCTTGTACCTTTGCATTTTTCTCCCAAACGAAGGACACTAGAAAGAAAATTTTAAAGCCTCCTGTTAGGCCATCATCTACACGACATAGCCCTGAATTTTCCAATGCGCAGCTCTTTGCAAAAGAGAGATATTGGCAAGGAAAAGCTGTCTTGTACCATTGCATTTTTCTCCCAAACGAAGGACACTAGAAAGAAAATTTTAAAGCCTCCTGTTAGGCCATCATCTACACGACATAGCCCTGAATTTTCCAATGCGCAGCTCTTTGCAAAAGAGAGATATTGGCAAGGAAAAGCTGTCTTGTACCTTTGCATTTTTCTCCCAAACGAAGGACACTAGAAAGAAAATTTTAAAGCCTCCTGTTAGGCCATCATCTACCCGACATAGCCCTGAATTTTCCAATGCGCAGCTCTTTGCAAAAGAGAGATATTGGCAAGGAAAAGCTGTTTTGTACCATTGCATTTTTCTCCCAAACGAAGGACACTAGAAAGAAAATTTTAAAGCCTCCTGTTAGGCCATCATCTACACGACATAGCTCTGAATTTTCCAATGCGTAGCTCTTTGCAAAAGAGAGATATTGGCAAGGAAAAGCTGTCTTGTACCTTTGCATTTTTCTCCCAAACGAAGGACACTAGAAAGAAAATTTTAAAGCCTCCTGTTAGGCCATCATCTACACGACATAGCCCTGAATTTTCCAATGCGCAGCTCTTTGCAAAAGAGAGATATTGGCAAGGAAAAGCTGTCTTGTACCATTGCATTTTTCTCCCAAACGAAGGACACTAGAAAGAAAATTTTAAAGCCTCCTGTTAGGCCATCATCTACACGACATAGCCCTGAATTTTCCAATGCGCAGCTCTTTGCAAAAGAGAGATATTGGCAAGGAAAAGCTGTCTTGTACCTTTGCATTTTTCTCCCAAACGAAGGTCACTAGAAAGAAAATTTTAAAGCCCCCTGTTAGGCCATCATCTACACGACATAGCCCTGAATTTTCCAATGCGCAGCTCTTTGCAAAAGAGAGATATTGGCAAGGAAAAGCTGTCTTGTACCATTGCATTTTTCTCCCAAACGAAGGACACTAGAAAGAAAATGTTAAAGCCTCCTGTTAGGCCATCATCTACACGACATAGCCCTGAATTTTCCAATGCGCAGCTCTTTGCAAAAGAGAGATATTGGCAAGGAAAAGCTGTCTTGTACCTTTGCATTTTTCTCCCAAACGAAGGTCACTAGAAAGAAAATTTTAAAGCCTCCTGTTAGGCCATCATCTACACGACATAGCCCTGAATTTTCCAATGTGCAGCTCTTTGCAAAAGAGAGATATTGGCAAGGAAAAGCTGTCTTGTACCATTGCAATTTTCTCCCAAACGAAGGACACTAGAAAGAAAATTTTAAAGCCTCCTGTTAGGCCATTATCTACACGACATAGCCCTGAATTTTCCAATGCGCAGCTCTTTGCAAAAGAGAGATATTGGCAAGGAAAAGCTGTCTTGTACCTTTGCATTTTTCTCCCAAACGAAGGACACTAGAAAGAAAATTTTAAAGCCTCCTGTTAGGCCATCATCTACACGACATAGCCCTGAATTTTCCAATGCGCAGCTCTTTGCAAAAGAGAGATATTGGCAAGGAAAAGCTGTCTTGTACCATTGCATTTTTCTCCCAAACGAAGGACACTAGAAAGAACATTTTAAAGCCTCCTGTTAGGCCATGATCTACACGACATAGCCCTGAATTTTCCAATGCGCAGCTCTTTGCAAAAGAGAGATATTGGCAAGGAAAAGCTGTCTTGTACCATTGCATTTTTCTCCCAAACGAAGGACACTAGAAAGAAAATTTTAAAGCCTCCTGTTAGGCCATCATCTACACGACATAGCCCTGAATTTTCCAATGCGCAGCTCTTTGCAAAAGAGAGATATTGGCAAGGAAAAGCTGTTTTGTACCATTGCATTTTTCTCCCAAACGAAGGACACTAGAAAGAAAATTTTAAAGCCTCCTGTTAGGCCATCATCTACACGACATAGCCCTGAATTTTCCAATGCGCAGCTCTTTGCAAAAGAGAGATATTGGCAAGGAAAAGCTGTCTTGTACCATTGCATTTTTCTCCCAAACGAAGGACACTAGAAAGAAAATGTTAAAGCCTCCTGTTAGGCCATCATCTACACGACATAGCCCTGAATTTTCCAATGCGCAGCTCTTTGCAAAAGAGAGATATTGGCAAGGAAAAGCTGTCTTGTACCTTTGCATTTTTCTCCCAAACGAAGGTCACTAGAAAGAAAATTTTAAAGCCCCCTGTTAGGCCATCATCTACACGACATAGCCCTGAATTTTCCAATGCGCAGCTCTTTGCAAAAGAGAGATATTGGCAAGGAAAAGCTGTCTTGTACCATTGCATTTTTCTCCCAAACGAAGGACACTAGAAAGAACATTTTAAAGCCTGCTGTTAGGCCATCATCTACACGACATAGCCCTGGATTTTCCAATGCGCAGCTCTTTGCAAAAGAGAGATATTGGCAAGGAAAAGCTGTCTTGTACCTTTGCATTTTTCTCCCAAACGAAGGTCACTAGAAAGAAAATTTTAAAGCCTCCTGTTAGGCCATCATCTACACGACATAGCCCTGAATTTTCCAATGCGTAGCTCTTTGCAAAAGAGAGATATTTGCAAGGAAAAGCTGTCTTGTACCTTTGCATTTTTCTCCCAAACGAAGGACACTAGAAAGAAAATTTGAAAGCCTCCTGTTAGGCCATCATCTACACGACATAGCCCTGAATTTTCCAATGCGCAGCTCTTTGCAAAAGAGAGATATTGGCAAGGAAAAGCTGTCTTGTACCTTTGCATTTTTCTCCCAAACGAAGGACACTAGAAAGAACATTTTAAAGCCTCCTATTAGGCCATCATCTACACGACATAGCCCTGAATTTTCCAATGCGCAGCTCTTTGCAAAAAAGAGATATTGGCAAGGAAAAGCTGTCTTGTACCATTGCATTTTTCTCCCAAACGAAGGACACTAGAAAGAAAATTTTAAAGCCTCCTGTTAGGCCATCATCTACACGACATAGCCCTGAATTTTCCAATGCGCAGCTCTTTGCAAAAGAGAGATATTGGCAAGGAAAAGCTGTCTTGTACCATTGCGTTTTTCTCCCAAACGAAGGACACTAGAAAGAAAATGTTAAAGCCTCCTGTTAGGCCATCATCTACACGACATAGCCCTGAATTTTCCAATGCGCAGCTCTTTGCAAAAGAGAGATATTGGCAAGGAAAAGCTGTCTTGTACCTTTGCATTTTTCTCCCAAACGAAGGACACTAGAAAGAAAATTTTAAAGCCTCCTGTTAGGCCATCATCTACACGACATAGCCCTGAATTTTCCAATGCGCAGCTCTTTGCAAAAGAGAGATATTGGCAAGGAAAAGCTGTCTTGTACCATTGCATTTTTCTCCCAAACGAAGGACACTAGAAAGAAAATTTTAAAGCCTCCTGTTAGGCCATCATCTACACGACATAGCCCTGAATTTTCCAATGCGCAGCTCTTTGCAAAAGAGAGATATTGGCAAGGAAAAGCTGTTTTGTACCATTGCATTTTTCTCCCAAACGAAGGACACTAGAAAGAAAATTTTAAAGCCTCCTGTTAGGCCATCATCTACACGACATAGCCCTGAATTTTCCAATGCGCAGCTCTTTGCAAAAGAGAGATATTGGCAAGGAAAAGCTGTCTTGTACCATTGCATTTTTCTCCCAAACGAAGGACACTAGAAAGAAAATGTTAAAGCCTCCTGTTAGGCCATCATCTACACGACATAGCCCTGAATTTTCCAATGCGCAGCTCTTTGCAAAAGAGAGATATTGGCAAGGAAAAGCTGTCTTGTACCTTTGCATTTTTCTCCCAAACGAAGGTCACTAGAAAGAAAATTTTAAAGCCCCCTGTTAGGCCATCATCTACACGACATAGCCCTGAATTTTCCAATGCGCAGCTCTTTGCAAAAGAGAGATATTGGCAAGGAAAAGCTGTCTTGTACCATTGCATTTTTCTCCCAAACGAAGGACACTAGAAAGAAAATTTTAAAGCCTCCTGTTAGGCCATCATCTACACGACATAGCCCTGGATTTTCCAATGCGCAGCTCTTTGCAAAAGAGAGATATTGGCAAGGAAAAGCTGTCTTGTACCTTTGCATTTTTCTCCCAAACGAAGGTCACTAGAAAGAAAATTTTAAAGCCTCCTGTTAGGCCATCATCTACACGACATAGCCCTGAATTTTCCAATGCGTAGCTCTTTGCAAAAGAGAGATATTTGCAAGGAAAAGCTGTCTTGTACCTTTGCATTTTTCTCCCAAACGAAGGACACTAGAAAGAAAATTTGAAAGCCTCCTGTTAGGCCATCATCTACACGACATAGCCCTGAATTTTCCAATGCGCAGCTCTTTGCAAAAGAGAGATATTGGCAAGGAAAAGCTGTCTTGTACCATTGCATTTTTCTCCCAAACGAAGGACACTAGAAAGAAAATTTTAAAGCCTCCTGTTAGGCCATCATCTACACGACATAGCCCTGAATTTTCCAATGCGCAGCTCTTTGCAAAAGAGAGATATTGGCAAGGAAAAGCTGTCTTGTACCTTTGCATTTTTCTCCCAAACGAAGGTCACTAGAAAGAAAATTTTAAAGCCCCCTGTTAGGCCATCATCTACACGACATAGCCCTGAATTTTCCAATGCGCAGCTCTTTGCAAAAGAGAGATATTGGCAAGGAAAAGCTGTCTTGTACCATTGCATTTTTCTCCCAAACGAAGGACACTAGAAAGAAAATGTTAAAGCCTCCTGTTAGGCCATCATCTACACGACATAGCCCTGAATTTTCCAATGCGCAGCTCTTTGCAAAAGAGAGATATTGGCAAGGAAAAGCTGTCTTGTACCTTTGCATTTTTCTCCCAAACGAAGGTCACTAGAAAGAAAATTTTAAAGCCTCCTGTTAGGCCATCATCTACACGACGTAGGCCTGAATTTTCCAATGCGCAGCTCTTTGCAAAAGAGAGATATTGGCAAGGAAAAGCTGTATTGTACCATTGCATTTTTCTCCCAAACGAAGGACACTAGAAAGAACATTTTAAAGCCTCCTGTTAGGCCATCATCTACACGACATAGCCCTGAATTTTCCAATGCGCAGCTCTTTGCAAAAGAGAGATATTGGCAAGGAAAAGCTGTCTTGTACCTTTGCATTTTTCTCCCAAACGAAGGTCACTAGAAAGAAAATTTTAAAGCCTCCTGTTAGGCCATCATCTACACGACATAGCCCTGAATTTTCCAATGCGTAGCTCTTTGCAAAAGAGAGATATTTGCAAGGAAAAGCTGTCTTGTACCTTTGCATTTTTCTCCCAAACGAAGGACACTAGAAAGAAAATTTTAAAGCCTCCTGTTAGGCCATCATCTACACGACATAGCCCTGAATTTTCCAATGCGCAGCTCTTTGCAAAAGAGAGATATTGGCAAGGAAAAGCTGTCTTGTACCTTTGCATTTTTCTCCCAAACGAAGGACACTAGAAAGAAAATTTTAAAGCCTCCTGTTAGGCCATCATCTACACGACATAGCCCTGAATTTTCCAATGCGCAGCTCTTTGCAAAAGAGAGATATTGGCAAGGAAAAGCTGTCTTGTACCATTGCATTTTTCTCCCAAACGAAGGACACTAGAAAGAAAATTTTAAAGCCTCCTGTTAGGCCATCATCTACACGACATAGCCCTGAATTTTCCAATGCGCAGCTCTTTGCAAAAGAGAGATATTGGCAAGGAAAAGCTGTCTTGTACCATTGCATTTTTCTCCCAAACGAAGGACACTAGAAAGAAAATGTTAAAGCCTCCTGTTAGGCCATCATCTACACGACATAGCCCTGAATTTTCCAATGCGCAGCTCTTTGCAAAAGAGAGATATTGGCAAGGAAAAGCTGTCTTGTACCTTTGCATTTTTCTCCCAAACGAAGGTCACTAGAAAGAAAATTTTAAAGCCCCCTGTTAGGCCATCATCTACACGACATAGCCCTGAATTTTCCAATGCGCAGCTCTTTGCAAAAGAGAGATATTGGCAAGGAAAAGCTGTCTTGTACCATTGCATTTTTCTCCCAAACGAAGGACACTAGAAAGAACATTTTAAAGCCTGCTGTTAGGCCATCATCTACACGACATAGCCCTGGATTTTCCAATGCGCAGCTCTTTGCAAAAGAGAGATATTGGCAAGGAAAAGCTGTCTTGTACCTTTGCATTTTTCTCCCAAACGAAGGTCACTAGAAAGAAAATTTTAAAGCCTCCTGTTAGGCCATCATCTACACGACATAGCCCTGAATTTTCCAATGCGTAGCTCTTTGCAAAAGAGAGATATTTGCAAGGAAAAGCTGTCTTGTACCTTTGCATTTTTCTCCCAAACGAAGTACACTAGAAAGAAAATTTGAAAGCCTCCTGTTAGGCCATCATCTACACGACATAGCCCTGAATTTTCCAATGCGCAGCTCTTTGCAAAAGAGAGATATTGGCAAGGAAAAGCTGTCTTGTACCTTTGCATTTTTCTCCCAAACGAAGGACACTAGAAAGAACATTTTAAAGCCTCCTATTAGGCCATCATCTACACGACATAGCCCTGAATTTTCCAATGCGCAGCTCTTTGCAAAAAAGAGATATTGGCAAGGAAAAGCTGTCTTGTACCATTGCATTTTTCTCCCAAACGAAGGACACTAGAAAGAAAATTTTAAAGCCTCCTGTTAGGCCATCATCTACACGACATAGCCCTGAATTTTCCAATGCGCAGCTCTTTGCAAAAGAGAGATATTGGCAAGGAAAAGCTGTCTTGTACCTTTGCATTTTTCTCCCAAACGAAGGTCACTAGAAAGAAAATTTTAAAGCCCCCTGTTAGGCCATCATCTACACGACATAGCCCTGAATTTTCCAATGCGCAGCTCTTTGCAAAAGAGAGATATTGGCAAGGAAAAGCTGTCTTGTACCATTGCATTTTTCTCCCAAACGAAGGACACTAGAAAGAAAATGTTAAAGCCTCCTGTTAGGCCATCATCTACACGACATAGCCCTGAATTTTCCAATGCGCAGCTCTTTGCAAAAGAGAGATATTGGCAAGGAAAAGCTGTCTTGTACCTTTGCATTTTTCTCCCAAACGAAGGACACTAGAAAGAAAATTTTAAAGCCTCCTGTTAGGCCATCATCTACACGACATAGCCCTGAATTTTCCAATGCGCAGCTCTTTGCAAAAGAGAGATATTGGCAAGGAAAAGCTGTCTTGTACCATTGCATTTTTCTCCCAAACGAAGGACACTAGAAAGAAAATTTTAAAGCCTCCTGTTAGGCCATCATCTACACGACATAGCCCTGAATTTTCCAATGCGCAGCTCTTTGCAAAAGAGAGATATTGGCAAGGAAAAGCTGTCTTGTACCTTTGCATTTTTCTCCCAAACGAAGGACACTAGAAAGAAAATTTTAAAGCCTCCTGTTAGGCCATCATCTACACGACATAGCCCTGAATTTTCCAATGCGCAGCTCTTTGCAAAAGAGAGATATTGGCAAGGAAAAGCTGTTTTGTACCATTGCATTTTTCTCCCAAACGAAGGACACTAGAAAGAAAATTTTAAAGCCTCCTGTTAGGCCATCATCTACACGACATAGCTCTGAATTTTCCAATGCGTAGCTCTTTGCAAAAGAGAGATATTGGCAAGGAAAAGCTGTCTTGTACCTTTGCATTTTTCTCCCAAACGAAGGACACTAGAAAGAAAATTTTAAAGCCTCCTGTTAGGCCATCATCTACACGACATAGCCCTGAATTTTCCAATGCGCAGCTCTTTGCAAAAGAGAGATATTGGCAAGGAAAAGCTGTCTTGTACCATTGCATTTTTCTCCCAAACGAAGGACACTAGAAAGAAAATTTTAAAGCCTCCTGTTAGGCCATCATCTACACGACATAGCCCTGAATTTTCCAATGCGCAGCTCTTTGCAAAAGAGAGATATTGGCAAGGAAAAGCTGTCTTGTACCTTTGCATTTTTCTCCCAAACGAAGGTCACTAGAAAGAAAATTTTAAAGCCCCCTGTTAGGCCATCATCTACACGACATAGCCCTGAATTTTCCAATGCGCAGCTCTTTGCAAAAGAGAGATATTGGCAAGGAAAAGCTGTCTTGTACCATTGCATTTTTCTCCCAAACGAAGGACACTAGAAAGAAAATGTTAAAGCCTCCTGTTAGGCCATCATCTACACGACATAGCCCTGAATTTTCCAATGCGCAGCTCTTTGCAAAAGAGAGATATTGGCAAGGAAAAGCTGTCTTGTACCTTTGCATTTTTTTCCCAAACGAAGGACACTAGAAAGAAAATTTTAAAGCCTCCTGTTAGGCCATCATCTACACGACATAGCCCTGAATTTTCCAATGCGCAGCTCTTTGCAAAAGAGAGATATTGGCAAGGAAAAGCTGTCTTGTACCTTTGCATTTTTCTCCCAAACGAAGGACACTAGAAAGAAAATTTTAAAGCCTCCTGTTAGGCCATCATCTACACGACATAGCCCTGAATTTTCCAATGCGCAGCTCTTTGCAAAAGAGAGATATTGGCAAGGAAAAGCTGTCTTGTACCATTGCATTTTTCTCCCAAACGAAGGACACTAGAAAGAAAATTTTAAAGCCTCCTGTTAGGCCATCATCTACACGACATAGCCCTGAATTTTCCAATGCGCAGCTCTTTGCAAAAGATATTGGCAAGGAAAAGCTGTCTTGTACCATTGCATTTTTCTCCCAAACGAAGGACACTAGAAAGAAAATGTTAAAGCCTCCTGTTAGGCCATCATCTACACGACATAGCCCTGAATTTTCCAATGCGCAGCTCTTTGCAAAAGAGAGATATTGGCAAGGAAAAGCTGTCTTGTACCTTTGCATTTTTCTCCCAAACGAAGGTCACTAGAAAGAAAATTTTAAAGCCCCCTGTTAGGCCATCATCTACACGACATAGCCCTGAATTTTCCAATGCGCAGCTCTTTGCAAAAGAGAGATATTGGCAAGGAAAAGCTGTCTTGTACCATTGCATTTTTCTCCCAAACGAAGGACACTAGAAAGAACATTTTAAAGCCTGCTGTTAGGCCATCATCTACACGACATAGCCCTGGATTTTCCAATGCGCAGCTCTTTGCAAAAGAGAGATATTGGCAAGGAAAAGCTGTCTTGTACCTTTGCATTTTTCTCCCAAACGAAGGTCACTAGAAAGAAAATTTTAAAGCCTCCTGTTAGGCCATCATCTACACGACATAGCCCTGAATTTTCCAATGCGTAGCTCTTTGCAAAAGAGAGATATTTGCAAGGAAAAGCTGTCTTGTACCTTTGCATTTTTCTCCCAAACGAAGGACACTAGAAAGAAAATTTGAAAGCCTCCTGTTAGGCCATCATCTACACGACATAGCCCTGAATTTTCCAATGCGCAGCTCTTTGCAAAAGAGAGATATTGGCAAGGAAAAGCTGTCTTGTACCTTTGCATTTTTCTCCCAAACGAAGGACACTAGAAAGAACATTTTAAAGCCTCCTATTAGGCCATCATCTACACGACATAGCCCTGAATTTTCCAATGCGCAGCTCTTTGCAAAAAAGAGATATTGGCAAGGAAAAGCTGTCTTGTACCATTGCATTTTTCTCCCAAACGAAGGACACTAGAAAGAAAATTTTAAAGCCTCCTGTTAGGCCATCATCTACACGACATAGCCCTGAATTTTCCAATGCGCAGCTCTTTGCAAAAAAGAGATATTGGCAAGGAAAAGCTGTCTTGTACCATTGCATTTTTCTCCCAAACGAAGGACACTAGAAAGAAAATGTTAAAGCCTCCTGTTAGGCCATCATCTACACGACATAGCCCTGAATTTTCCAATGCGCAGCTCTTTGCAAAAGAGAGATATTGGCAAGGAAAAGCTGTCTTGTACCTTTGCATTTTTCTCCCAAACGAAGGACACTAGAAAGAAAATTTTAAAGCCTCCTGTTAGGCCATCATCTACACGACATAGCCCTGAATTTTCCAATGCGCAGCTCTTTGCAAAAGAGAGATATTGGCAAGGAAAAGCTGTCTTGTACCTTTGCATTTTTCTCCCAAACGAAGGACACTAGAAAGAAAATTTTAAAGCCTCCTGTTAGGCCATCATCTACACGACATAGCCCTGAATTTTCCAATGCGCAGCTCTTTGCAAAAGAGAGATATTGGCAAGGAAAAGCTGTCTTGTACCATTGCATTTTTCTCCCAAACGAAGGACACTAGAAAGAAAATTTTAAAGCCTCCTGTTAGGCCATCATCTACACGACATAGCCCTGAATTTTCCAATGCGCAGCTCTTTGCAAAAGAGAGATATTGGCAAGGAAAAGCTGTCTTGTACCATTGCATTTTTCTCCCAAACGAAGGACACTAGAAAGAAAATGTTAAAGCCTCCTGTTAGGCCATCATCTACACGACATAGCCCTGAATTTTCCAATGCGCAGCTCTTTGCAAAAGAGAGATATTGGCAAGGAAAAGCTGTCTTGTACCTTTGCATTTTTCTCCCAAACGAAGGTCACTAGAAAGAAAATTTTAAAGCCCCCTGTTAGGCCATCATCTACACGACATAGCCCTGAATTTTCCAATGCGCAGCTCTTTGCAAAAGAGAGATATTGGCAAGGAAAAGCTGTCTTGTACCATTGCATTTTTCTCCCAAACGAAGGACACTAGAAAGAACATTTTAAAGCCTGCTGTTAGGCCATCATCTACACGACATAGCCCTGGATTTTCCAATGCGCAGCTCTTTGCAAAAGAGAGATATTGGCAAGGAAAAGCTGTCTTGTACCTTTGCATTTTTCTCCCAAACGAAGGTCACTAGAAAGAAAATTTTAAAGCCTCCTGTTAGGCCATCATCTACACGACATAGCCCTGAATTTTCCAATGCGTAGCTCTTTGCAAAAGAGAGATATTTGCAAGGAAAAGCTGTCTTATACCTTTGCATTTTTCTCCCAAACGAAGGACACTAGAAAGAAAATTTGAAAGCCTCCTGTTAGGCCATCATCTACACGACATAGCCCTGAATTTTCCAATGCGCAGCTCTTTGCAAAAGAGAGATATTGGCAAGGAAAAGCTGTCTTGTACCTTTGCATTTTTCTCCCAAACGAAGGACACTAGAAAGAACATTTTAAAGCCTCCTATTAGGCCATCATCTACACGACATAGCCCTGAATTTTCCAATGCGCAGCTCTTTGCAAAAAAGAGATATTGGCAAGGAAAAGCTGTCTTGTACCATTGCATTTTTCTCCCAAACGAAGGACACTAGAAAGAAAATTTTAAAGCCTCCTGTTAGGCCATCATCTACACGACATAGCCCTGAATTTTCCAATGCGCAGCTCTTTGCAAAAGAGAGATATTGGCAAGGAAAAGCTGTCTTGTACCTTTGCATTTTTCTCCCAAACGAAGGTCACTAGAAAGAAAATTTTAAAGCCCCCTGTTAGGCCATCATCTACACGACATAGCCCTGAATTTTCCAATGCGCAGCTCTTTGCAAAAGAGAGATATTGGCAAGGAAAAGCTGTCTTGTACCATTGCATTTTTCTCCCAAACGAAGGACACTAGAAAGAAAATGTTAAAGCCTCCTGTTAGGCCATCATCTACACGACATAGCCCTGAATTTTCCAATGCGCAGCTCTTTGCAAAAGAGAGATATTGGCAAGGAAAAGCTGTCTTGTACCTTTGCATTTTTCTCCCAAACGAAGGACACTAGAAAGAAAATTTTAAAGCCTCCTGTTAGGCCATCATCTACACGACATAGCCCTGAATTTTCCAATGCGCAGCTCTTTGCAAAAGAGAGATATTGGCAAGGAAAAGCTGTCTTGTACCATTGCATTTTTCTCCCAAACGAAGGACACTAGAAAGAAAATGTTAAAGCCTCCTGTTAGGCCATCATCTACACGACATAGCCCTGAATTTTCCAATGCGCAGCTCTTTGCAAAAGAGAGATATTGGCAAGGAAAAGCTGTCTTGTACCTTTGCATTTTTCTCCCAAACGAAGGACACTAGAAAGAAAATTTTAAAGCCTCCTGTTAGGCCATCATCTACACGACATAGCCCTGAATTTTCCAATGCGCAGCTCTTTGCAAAAGAGAGATATTGGCAAGGAAAAGCTGTCTTGTACCTTTGCATTTTTCTCCCAAACGAAGGACACTAGAAAGAAAATTTTAAAGCCTCCTGTTAGGCCATCATCTACACGACATAGCCCTGAATTTTCCAATGCGCAGCTCTTTGCAAAAGAGAGATATTGGCAAGGAAAAGCTGTCTTGTACCATTGCATTTTTCTCCCAAACGAAGGACACTAGAAAGAAAATTTTAAAGCCTCCTGTTAGGCCATCATCTACACGACATAGCCCTGAATTTTCCAATGCGCAGCTCTTTGCAAAAGAGAGATATTGGCAAGGAAAAGCTGTCTTGTACCATTGCATTTTTCTCCCAAACGAAGGACACTAGAAAGAAAATGTTAAAGCCTCCTGTTAGGCCATCATCTACACGACATAGCCCTGAATTTTCCAATGCGCAGCTCTTTGCAAAAGAGAGATATTGGCAAGGAAAAGCTGTCTTGTACCTTTGCATTTTTCTCCCAAACGAAGGTCACTAGAAAGAAAATTTTAAAGCCCCCTGTTAGGCCATCATCTACACGACATAGCCCTGAATTTTCCAATGCGCAGCTCTTTGCAAAAGAGAGATATTGGCAAGGAAAAGCTGTCTTGTACCATTGCATTTTTCTCCCAAACGAAGGACACTAGAAAGAACATTTTAAAGCCTGCTGTTAGGCCATCATCTACACGACATAGCCCTGGATTTTCCAATGCGCAGCTCTTTGCAAAAGAGAGATATTGGCAAGGAAAAGCTGTCTTGTACCTTTGCATTTTTCTCCCAAACGAAGGTCACTAGAAAGAAAATTTTAAAGCCTCCTGTTAGGCCATCATCTACACGACATAGCCCTGAATTTTCCAATGCGTAGCTCTTTGCAAAAGAGAGATATTTGCAAGGAAAAGCTGTCTTGTACCTTTGCATTTTTCTCCCAAACGAAGGACACTAGAAAGAAAATTTGAAAGCCTCCTGTTAGGCCATCATCTACACGACATAGCCCTGAATTTTCCAATGCGCAGCTCTTTGCAAAAGAGAGATATTGGCAAGGAAAAGCTGTCTTGTACCTTTGCATTTTTCTCCCAAACGAAGGACACTAGAAAGAACATTTTAAAGCCTCCTATTAGGCCATCATCTACACGACATAGCCCTGAATTTTCCAATGCGCAGCTCTTTGCAAAAAAGAGATATTGGCAAGGAAAAGCTGTCTTGTACCATTGCATTTTTCTCCCAAACGAAGGACACTAGAAAGAAAATTTTAAAGCCTCCTGTTAGGCCATCATCTACACGACATAGCCCTGAATTTTCCAATGCGCAGCTCTTTGCAAAAGAGAGATATTGGCAAGGAAAAGCTGTCTTGTACCTTTGCATTTTTCTCCCAAACGAAGGTCACTAGAAAGAAAATTTTAAAGCCCCCTGTTAGGCCATCATCTACACGACATAGCCCTGAATTTTCCAATGCGCAGCTCTTTGCAAAAGAGAGATATTGGCAAGGAAAAGCTGTCTTGTACCATTGCATTTTTCTCCCAAACGAAGGACACTAGAAAGAAAATGTTAAAGCCTCCTGTTAGGCCATCATCTACACGACATAGCCCTGAATTTTCCAATGCGCAGCTCTTTGCAAAAGAGAGATATTGGCAAGGAAAAGCTGTCTTGTACCTTTGCATTTTTCTCCCAAACGAAGGACACTAGAAAGAAAATTTTAAAGCCTCCTGTTAGGCCATCATCTACACGACATAGCCCTGAATTTTCCAATGCGCAGCTCTTTGCAAAAGAGAGATATTGGCAAGGAAAAGCTGTCTTGTACCATTGCATTTTTCTCCCAAACGAAGGACACTAGAAAGAAAATTTTAAAGCCTCCTGTTAGGCCATCATCTACACGACATAGCCCTGAATTTTCCAATGCGCAGCTCTTTGCAAAAGAGAGATATTGGCAAGGAAAAGCTGTCTTGTACCTTTGCATTTTTCTCCCAAACGAAGGACACTAGAAAGAAAATTTTAAAGCCTCCTGTTAGGCCATCATCTACACGACATAGCCCTGAATTTTCCAATGCGCAGCTCTTTGCAAAAGAGAGATATTGGCAAGGAAAAGCTGTTTTGTACCATTGCATTTTTCTCCCAAACGAAGGACACTAGAAAGAAAATTTTAAAGCCTCCTGTTAGGCCATCATCTACACGACATAGCCCTGAATTTTCCAATGCGCAGCTCTTTGCAAAAGAGAGATATTGGCAAGGAAAAGCTGTCTTGTACCATTGCATTTTTCTCCCAAACGAAGGACACTAGAAAGAAAATTTTAAAGCCTCCTGTTAGGCCATCATCTACACGACATAGCCCTGAATTTTCCAATGCGCAGCTCTTTGCAAAAGAGAGATATTGGCAAGGAAAAGCTGTCTTGTACCTTTGCATTTTTCTCCCAAACGAAGGTCACTAGAAAGAAAATTTTAAAGCCCCCTGTTAGGCCATCATCTACACGACATAGCCCTGAATTTTCCAATGCGCAGCTCTTTGCAAAAGAGAGATATTGGCAAGGAAAAGCTGTCTTGTACCATTGCATTTTTCTCCCAAACGAAGGACACTAGAAAGAAAATGTTAAAGCCTCCTGTTAGGCCATCATCTACACGACATAGCCCTGAATTTTCCAATGCGCAGCTCTTTGCAAAAGAGAGATATTGGCAAGGAAAAGCTGTCTTGTACCTTTGCATTTTTCTCCCAAACGAAGGTCACTAGAAAGAAAATTTTAAAGCCTCCTGTTAGGCCATCATCTACACGACATAGCCCTGAATTTTCCAATGTGCAGCTCTTTGCAAAAGAGAGATATTGGCAAGGAAAAGCTGTCTTGTACCATTGCAATTTTCTCCCAAACGAAGGACACTAGAAAGAAAATTTTAAAGCCTCCTGTTAGGCCATTATCTACACGACATAGCCCTGAATTTTCCAATGCGCAGCTCTTTGCAAAAGAGAGATATTGGCAAGGAAAAGCTGTCTTGTACCTTTGCATTTTTCTCCCAAACGAAGGACACTAGAAAGAAAATTTTAAAGCCTCCTGTTAGGCCATCATCTACACGACATAGCCCTGAATTTTCCAATGCGCAGCTCTTTGCAAAAGAGAGATATTGGCAAGGAAAAGCTGTCTTGTACCATTGCATTTTTCTCCCAAACGAAGGACACTAGAAAGAACATTTTAAAGCCTCCTGTTAGGCCATGATCTACACGACATAGCCCTGAATTTTCCAATGCGCAGCTCTTTGCAAAAGAGAGATATTGGCAAGGAAAAGCTGTCTTGTACCATTGCATTTTTCTCCCAAACGAAGGACACTAGAAAGAAAATTTTAAAGCCTCCTGTTAGGCCATCATCTACACGACATAGCCCTGAATTTTCCAATGCGCAGCTCTTTGCAAAAGAGAGATATTGGCAAGGAAAAGCTGTTTTGTACCATTGCATTTTTCTCCCAAACGAAGGACACTAGAAAGAAAATTTTAAAGCCTCCTGTTAGGCCATCATCTACACGACATAGCCCTGAATTTTCCAATGCGCAGCTCTTTGCAAAAGAGAGATATTGGCAAGGAAAAGCTGTCTTGTACCATTGCATTTTTCTCCCAAACGAAGGACACTAGAAAGAAAATGTTAAAACCTCCTGTTAGGCCATCATCTACACGACATAGCCCTGAATTTTCCAATGCGCAGCTCTTTGCAAAAGAGAGATATTGGCAAGGAAAAGCTGTCTTGTACCTTTGCATTTTTCTCCCAAACGAAGGTCACTAGAAAGAAAATTTTAAAGCCCCCTGTTAGGCCATCATCTACACGACATAGCCCTGAATTTTCCAATGCGCAGCTCTTTGCAAAAGAGAGATATTGGCAAGGAAAAGCTGTCTTGTACCATTGCATTTTTCTCCCAAACGAAGGACACTAGAAAGAACATTTTAAAGCCTGCTGTTAGGCCATCATCTACACGACATAGCCCTGGATTTTCCAATGCGCAGCTCTTTGCAAAAGAGAGATATTGGCAAGGAAAAGCTGTCTTGTACCTTTGCATTTTTCTCCCAAACGAAGGTCACTAGAAAGAAAATTTTAAAGCCTCCTGTTAGGCCATCATCTACACGACATAGCCCTGAATTTTCCAATGCGTAGCTCTTTGCAAAAGAGAGATATTTGCAAGGAAAAGCTGTCTTGTACCTTTGCATTTTTCTCCCAAACGAAGGACACTAGAAAGAAAATTTGAAAGCCTCCTGTTAGGCCATCATCTACACGACATAGCCCTGAATTTTCCAATGCGCAGCTCTTTGCAAAAGAGAGATATTGGCAAGGAAAAGCTGTCTTGTACCTTTGCATTTTTCTCCCAAACGAAGGACACTAGAAAGAACATTTTAAAGCCTCCTATTAGGCCATCATCTACACGACATAGCCCTGAATTTTCCAATGCGCAGCTCTTTGCAAAAAAGAGATATTGGCAAGGAAAAGCTGTCTTGTACCATTGCATTTTTCTCCCAAACGAAGGACACTAGAAAGAAAATTTTAAAGCCTCCTGTTAGGCCATCATCTACACGACATAGCCCTGAATTTTCCAATGCGCAGCTCTTTGCAAAAGAGAGATATTGGCAAGGAAAAGCTGTCTTGTACCATTGCGTTTTTCTCCCAAACGAAGGACACTAGAAAGAAAATGTTAAAGCCTCCTGTTAGGCCATCATCTACACGACATAGCCCTGAATTTTCCAATGCGCAGCTCTTTGCAAAAGAGAGATATTGGCAAGGAAAAGCTGTCTTGTACCTTTGCATTTTTCTCCCAAACGAAGGACACTAGAAAGAAAATTTTAAAGCCTCCTGTTAGGCCATCATCTACACGACATAGCCCTGAATTTTCCAATGCGCAGCTCTTTGCAAAAGAGAGATATTGGCAAGGAAAAGCTGTCTTGTACCATTGCATTTTTCTCCCAAACGAAGGACACTAGAAAGAAAATTTTAAAGCCTCCTGTTAGGCCATCATCTACACGACATAGCCCTGAATTTTCCAATGCGCAGCTCTTTGCAAAAGAGAGATATTGGCAAGGAAAAGCTGTTTTGTACCATTGCATTTTTCTCCCAAACGAAGGACACTAGAAAGAAAATTTTAAAGCCTCCTGTTAGGCCATCATCTACACGACATAGCCCTGAATTTTCCAATGCGCAGCTCTTTGCAAAAGAGAGATATTGGCAAGGAAAAGCTGTCTTGTACCATTGCATTTTTCTCCCAAACGAAGGACACTAGAAAGAAAATGTTAAAGCCTCCTGTTAGGCCATCATCTACACGACATAGCCCTGAATTTTCCAATGCGCAGCTCTTTGCAAAAGAGAGATATTGGCAAGGAAAAGCTGTCTTGTACCTTTGCATTTTTCTCCCAAACGAAGGTCACTAGAAAGAAAATTTTAAAGCCCCCTGTTAGGCCATCATCTACACGACATAGCCCTGAATTTTCCAATGCGCAGCTCTTTGCAAAAGAGAGATATTGGCAAGGAAAAGCTGTCTTGTACCATTGCATTTTTCTCCCAAACGAAGGACACTAGAAAGAAAATTTTAAAGCCTCCTGTTAGGCCATCATCTACACGACATAGCCCTGGATTTTCCAATGCGCAGCTCTTTGCAAAAGAGAGATATTGGCAAGGAAAAGCTGTCTTGTACCTTTGCATTTTTCTCCCAAACGAAGGTCACTAGAAAGAAAATTTTAAAGCCTCCTGTTAGGCCATCATCTACACGACATAGCCCTGAATTTTCCAATGCGTAGCTCTTTGCAAAAGAGAGATATTTGCAAGGAAAAGCTGTCTTGTACCTTTGCATTTTTCTCCCAAACGAAGGACACTAGAAAGAAAATTTGAAAGCCTCCTGTTAGGCCATCATCTACACGACATAGCCCTGAATTTTCCAATGCGCAGCTCTTTGCAAAAGAGAGATATTGGCAAGGAAAAGCTGTCTTGTACCTTTGCATTTTTCTCCCAAACGAAGGACACTAGAAAGAACATTTTAAAGCCTCCTATTAGGCCATCATCTACACGACATAGCCCTGAATTTTCCAATGCGCAGCTCTTTGCAAAAAAGAGATATTGGCAAGGAAAAGCTGTCTTGTACCATTGCATTTTTCTCCCAAACGAAGGACACTAGAAAGAAAATTTTAAAGCCTCCTGTTAGGCCATCATCTACACGACATAGCCCTGAATTTTCCAATGCGCAGCTCTTTGCAAAAGAGAGATATTGGCAAGGAAAAGCTGTCTTGTACCTTTGCATTTTTCTCCCAAACGAAGGTCACTAGAAAGAAAATTTTAAAGCCCCCTGTTAGGCCATCATCTACACGACATAGCCCTGAATTTTCCAATGCGCAGCTCTTTGCAAAAGAGAGATATTGGCAAGGAAAAGCTGTCTTGTACCATTGCATTTTTCTCCCAAACGAAGGACACTAGAAAGAAAATGTTAAAGCCTCCTGTTAGGCCATCATCTACACGACATAGCTCTGAATTTTCCAATGCGCAGCTCTTTGCAAAAGAGAGATATTGGCAAGGAAAAGCTGTCTTGTACCTTTGCATTTTTCTCCCACACGAAGGACACTAGAAAGAAAATTTTAAAGCCTCCTGTTAGGCCATCATCTACACGACATAGCCCTGAATTTTCCAATGCGCAGCTCTTTGCAAAAGAGAGATATTGGCAAGGAAAAGCTGTCTTGTACCATTGCATTTTTCTCCCAAACGAAGGACACTAGAAAGAAAATTTTAAAGCCTCCTGTTAGGCCATCATCTACACGACATAGCCCTGAATTTTCCAATGCGCAGCTCTTTGCAAAAGAGAGATATTGGCAAGGAAAAGCTGTCTTGTACCATTGCATTTTTCTCCCAAACGAAGGACACTAGAAAGAAAATTTTAAAGCCTCCTGTTAGGCCATCATCTACACGACATAGCCCTGAATTTTCCAATGCGCAGCTCTTTGCAAAAGAGAGATATTGGCAAGGAAAAGCTGTCTTGTACCATTGCGTTTTTCTCCCAAACGAAGGACACTAGAAAGAAAATGTTAAAGCCTCCTGTTAGGCCATCATCTACACGACATAGCCCTGAATTTTCCAATGCGCAGCTCTTTGCAAAAGAGAGATATTGGCAAGGAAAAGCTGTCTTGTACCTTTGCATTTTTCTCCCAAACGAAGGACACTAGAAAGAAAATTTTAAAGCCTCCTGTTAGGCCATCATCTACACGACATAGCCCTGAATTTTCCAATGCGCAGCTCTTTGCAAAAGAGAGATATTGGCAAGGAAAAGCTGTTTTGTACCATTGCATTTTTCTCCCAAACGAAGGACACTAGAAAGAAAATTTTAAAGCCTCCTGTTAGGCCATCATCTACACGACATAGCCCTGAATTTTCCAATGCGCAGCTCTTTGCAAAAGAGAGATATTGGCAAGGAAAAGCTGTCTTGTACCATTGCATTTTTCTCCCAAACGAAGGACACTAGAAAGAAAATGTTAAAGCCTCCTGTTAGGCCATCATCTACACGACATAGCCCTGAATTTTCCAATGCGCAGCTCTTTGCAAAAGAGAGATATTGGCAAGGAAAAGCTGTCTTGTACCTTTGCATTTTTCTCCCAAACGAAGGTCACTAGAAAGAAAATTTTAAAGCCCCCTGTTAGGCCATCATCTACACGACATAGCCCTGAATTTTCCAATGCGCAGCTCTTTGCAAAAGAGAGATATTGGCAAGGAAAAGCTGTCTTGTACCATTGCATTTTTCTCCCAAACGAAGGACACTAGAAAGAACATTTTAAAGCCTGCTGTTAGGCCATCATCTACACGACATAGCCCTGGATTTTCCAATGCGCAGCTCTTTGCAAAAGAGAGATATTGGCAAGGAAAAGCTGTCTTGTACCTTTGCATTTTTCTCCCAAACGAAGGTCACTAGAAAGAAAATTTTAAAGCCTCCTGTTAGGCCATCATCTACACGACATAGCCCTGAATTTTCCAATGCGTAGCTCTTTGCAAAAGAGAGATATTTGCAAGGAAAAGCTGTCTTGTACCTTTGCATTTTTCTCCCAAACGAAGGACACTAGAAAGAAAATTTGAAAGCCTCCTGTTAGGCCATCATCTACACGACATAGCCCTGAATTTTCCAATGCGCAGCTCTTTGCAAAAGAGAGATATTGGCAAGGAAAAGCTGTCTTGTACCTTTGCATTTTTCTCCCAAACGAAGGACACTAGAAAGAACATTTTAAAGCCTCCTATTAGGCCATCATCTACACGACATAGCCCTGAATTTTCCAATGCGCAGCTCTTTGCAAAAAAGAGATATTGGCAAGGAAAAGCTGTCTTGTACCATTGCATTTTTCTCCCAAACGAAGGACACTAGAAAGAACATTTTAAAGCCTCCTGTTAGGCCATCATCTACACGACATAGCCCTGAATTTTCCAATGCGCAGCTCTTTGCAAAAGAGAGATATTGGCAAGGAAAAGCTGTCTTGTACCTTTGCATTTTTCTCCCAAACGAAGGTCACTAGAAAGAAAATTTTAAAGCCCCCTGTTAGGCCATCATCTACACGACATAGCCCTGAATTTTCCAATGCGCAGCTCTTTGCAAAAGAGAGATATTGGCATGGAAAAGCTGTCTTGTACCATTGCATTTTTCTCCCAAACGAAGGACACTAGAAAGAAAATGTTAAAGCCTCCTGTTAGGCCATCATCTACACGACATAGCTCTGAATTTTCCAATGCGCAGCTCTTTGCAAAAGAGAGATATTGGCAAGGAAAAGCTGTCTTGTACCTTTGCATTTTTCTCCCAAACGAAGGACACTAGAAAGAAAATTTTAAAGCCTCCTGTTAGGCCATCATCTACACGACATAGCCCTGAATTTTCCAATGCGCAGCTCTTTGCAAAAGAGAGATATTGGCAAGGAAAAGCTGTCTTGTACCATTGCATTTTTCTCCCAAACGAAGGACACTAGAAAGAAAATTTTAAAGCCTCCTGTTAGGCCATCATCTACACGACATAGCCCTGAATTTTCCAATGCGCAGCTCTTTGCAAAAGAGAGATATTGGAAAGGAAAAGCTGTCTTGTACCTTTGCATTTTTCTCCCAAACGAAGGACACTATAAAGAAAATTTTAAAGCCTCCTGTTAGGCCATCATCTACACGACATAGCCCTGAATTTTCCAATGCGCAGCTCTTTGCAAAAGAGAGATATTGGCAAGGAAAAGCTGTTTTGTACCATTGCATTTTTCTCCCAAACGAAGGACACTAGAAAGAAAATTTTAAAGCCTCCTGTTAGGCCATCATCTACACGACATAGCTCTGAATTTTCCAATGCGTAGCTCTTTGCAAAAGAGAGATATTGGCAAGGAAAAGCTGTCTTGTACCTTTGCATTTTTCTCCCAAACGAAGGACACTAGAAAGAAAATTTTAAAGCCTCCTGTTAGGCCATCATCTACACGACATAGCCCTGAATTTTCCAATGCGCAGCTCTTTGCAAAAGAGAGATATTGGCAAGGAAAAGCTGTTTTGTACCATTGCATTTTTCTCCCAAACGAAGGACACTAGAAAGAAAATTTTAAAGCCTCCTGTTAGGCCATCATCTACACGACATAGCCCTGAATTTTCCAATGCGCAGCTCTTTGCAAAAGAGAGATATTGGCAAGGAAAAGCTGTCTTGTACCATTGCATTTTTCTCCCAAACGAAGGACACTAGAAAGAAAATGTTAAAGCCTCCTGTTAGGCCATCATCTACACGACATAGCCCTGAATTTTCCAATGCGCAGCTCTTTGCAAAAGAGAGATATTGGCAAGGAAAAGCTGTCTTGTACCATTGCATTTTTCTCCCAAACGAAGGACACTAGAAAGAACATTTTAAAGCCTGCTGTTAGGCCATCATCTACACGACATAGCCCTGGATTTTCCAATGCGCAGCTCTTTGCAAAAGAGAGATATTGGCAAGGAAAAGCTGTCTTGTACCTTTGCATTTTTCTCCCAAACGAAGGTCACTAGAAAGAAAATTTTAAAGCCTCCTGTTAGGCCATCATCTACACGACATAGCCCTGAATTTTCCAATGCGTAGCTCTTTGCAAAAGAGAGATATTTGCAAGGAAAAGCTGTCTTGTACCTTTGCATTTTTCTCCCAAACGAAGGACACTAGAAAGAAAATTTGAAAGCCTCCTGTTAGGCCATCATCTACACGACATAGCCCTGAATTTTCCAATGCGCAGCTCTTTGCAAAAGAGAGATATTGGCAAGGAAAAGCTGTCTTGTACCTTTGCATTTTTCTCCCAAACGAAGGACACTAGAAAGAACATTTAAAGCCTCCTATTAGGCCATCATCTACACGACATAGCCCTGAATTTTCCAATGCGCAGCTCTTTGCAAAAAAGAGATATTGGCAAGGAAAAGCTGTCTTGTACCATTGCATTTTTCTCCCAAACGAAGGACACTAGAAAGAAAATTTTAAAGCCTCCTGTTAGGCCATCATCTACACGACATAGCCCTGAATTTTCCAATGCGCAGCTCTTTGCAAAAGAGAGATATTGGCAAGGAAAAGCTGTCTTGTACCTTTGCATTTTTCTCCCAAACGAAGGTCACTAGAAAGAAAATTTTAAAGCCCCCTGTTAGGCCATCATCTACACGACATAGCCCTGGATTTTCCAATGCGCAGCTCTTTGCAAAAGAGAGATATTGGCAAGGAAAAGCTGTCTTGTACCTTTGCATTTTTCTCCCAAACGAAGGTCACTAGAAAGAAAATTTTAAAGCCTCCTGTTAGGCCATCATCTACACGACATAGCCCTGAATTTTCCAATGCGTAGCTCTTTGCAAAAGAGAGATATTTGCAAGGAAAAGCTGTCTTGTACCTTTGCATTTTTCTCCCAAACGAAGGACACTAGAAAGAAAATTTGAAAGCCTCCTGTTAGGCCATCATCTACACGACATAGCCCTGAATTTTCCAATGCGCAGCTCTTTGCAAAAGAGAGATATTGGCAAGGAAAAGCTGTCTTGTACCTTTGCATTTTTCTCCCAAACGAAGGACACTAGAAAGAACATTTTAAAGCCTCCTATTAGGCCATCATCTACACGACATAGCCCTGAATTTTCCAATGCGCAGCTCTTTGCAAAAAAGAGATATTGGCAAGGAAAAGCTGTCTTGTACCATTGCATTTTTCTCCCAAACGAAGGACACTAGAAAGAAAATTTTAAAGCCTCCTGTTAGGCCATCATCTACACGACATAGCCCTGAATTTTCCAATGCGCAGCTCTTTGCAAAAGAGAGATATTGGCAAGGAAAAGCTGTCTTGTACCTTTGCATTTTTCTCCCAAACGAAGGTCACTAGAAAGAAAATTTTAAAGCCCCCTGTTAGGCCATCATCTACACGACATAGCCCTGAATTTTCCAATGCGCAGCTCTTTGCAAAAGAGAGATATTGGCAAGGAAAAGCTGTCTTGTACCATTGCATTTTTCTCCCAAACGAAGGACACTAGAAAGAAAATGTTAAAGCCTCCTGTTAGGCCATCATCTACACGACATAGCTCTGAATTTTCCAATGCGCAGCTCTTTGCAAAAGAGAGATATTGGCAAGGAAAAGCTGTCTTGTACCTTTGCATTTTTCTCCCAAACGAAGGACACTAGAAAGAAAATTTTAAAGCCTCCTGTTAGGCCATCATCTACACGACATAGCCCTGAATTTTCCAATGCGCAGCTCTTTGCAAAAGAGAGATATTGGCAAGGAAAAGCTGTCTTGTACCATTGCATTTTTCTCCCAAACGAAGGACACTAGAAAGAAAATGTTAAAGCCTCCTGTTAGGCCATCATCTACACGACATAGCCCTGAATTTTCCAATGCGCAGCTCTTTGCAAAAGAGAGATATTGGAAAGGAAAAGCTGTCTTGTACCTTTGCATTTTTCTCCCAAACGAAGGACACTAGAAAGAAAATTTTAAAGCCTCCTGTTAGGCCATCATCTACACGACATAGCCCTGAATTTTCCAATGCGCAGCTCTTTGCAAAAGAGAGATATTGGCAAGGAAAAGCTGTTTTGTACCATTGCATTTTTCTCCCAAACGAAGGACACTAGAAAGAAAATTTTAAAGCCTCCTGTTAGGCCATCATCTACACGACATAGCTCTGAATTTTCCAATGCGTAGCTCTTTGCAAAAGAGAGATATTGGCAAGGAAAAGCTGTCTTGTACCTTTGCATTTTTCTCCCAAACGAAGGACACTAGAAAGAAAATTTTAAAGCCTCCTGTTAGGCCATCATCTACACGACATAGCCCTGAATTTTCCAATGCGCAGCTCTTTGCAAAAGAGAGATATTGGCAAGGAAAAGCTGTCTTGTACCATTGCATTTTTCTCCCAAACGAAGGACTCTAGAAAGAAAATTTTAAAGCCTCCTGTTAGGCCATCATCTACACGACATAGCCCTGAATTTTCCAATGCGCAGCTCTTTGCAAAAGAGAGATATTGGCAAGGAAAAGCTGTCTTGTACCATTGCATTTTTCTCCCAAACGAAGGACACTAGAAAGAAAATGTTAAAGCCTCCTGTTAGGCCATCATCTACACGACATAGCCCTGAATTTTCCAATGCGCAGCTCTTTGCAAAAGAGAGATATTGGCAAGGAAAAGCTGTCTTGTACCTTTGCATTTTTCTCCCAAACGAAGGTCACTAGAAAGAAAATTTTAAAGCCCCCTGTTAGGCCATCATCTACACGACATAGCCCTGAATTTTCCAATGCGCAGCTCTTTGCAAAAGAGAGATATTGGCAAGGAAAAGCTGTCTTGTACCATTGCATTTTTCTCCCAAACGAAGGACACTAGAAAGAACATTTTAAAGCCTGCTGTTAGGCCATCATCTACACGACATAGCCCTGGATTTTCCAATGCGCAGCTCTTTGCAAAAGAGAGATATTGGCAAGGAAAAGCTGTCTTGTACCTTTGCATTTTTCTCCCAAACGAAGGTCACTAGAAAGAAAATTTTAAAGCCTCCTGTTAGGCCATCATCTACACGACATAGCCCTGAATTTTCCAATGCGTAGCTCTTTGCAAAAGAGAGATATTTGCAAGGAAAAGCTGTCTTGTACCTTTGCATTTTTCTCCCAAACGAAGGACACTAGAAAGAAAATTTGAAAGCCTCCTGTTAGGCCATCATCTACACGACATAGCCCTGAATTTTCCAATGCGCAGCTCTTTGCAAAAGAGAGATATTGGCAAGGAAAAGTTGTCTTGTACCTTTGCATTTTTCTCCCAAACGAAGGACACTAGAAAGAACATTTTAAAGCCTCCTATTAGGCCATCATCTACACGACATAGCCCTGAATTTTCCAATGCGCAGCTCTTTGCAAAAAAGAGATATTGGCAAGGAAAAGCTGTCTTGTACCATTGCATTTTTCTCCCAAACGAAGGACACTAGAAAGAAAATTTTAAAGCCTCCTGTTAGGCCATCATCTACACGACATAGCCCTGAATTTTCCAATGCGCAGCTCTTTGCAAAAGAGAGATATTGGCAAGGAAAAGCTGTCTTGTACCTTTGCATTTTTCTCCCAAACGAAGGTCACTAGAAAGAAAATTTTAAAGCCCCCTGTTAGGCCATCATCTACACGACATAGCCCTGAATTTTCCAATGCGCAGCTCTTTGCAAAAGAGAGATATTGGCAAGGAAAAGCTGTCTTGTACCATTGCATTTTTCTCCCAAACGAAGGACACTAGAAAGAA